>NC_134490.1:70835913-71073413 GCF_040206685.1 Ascaphus truei | reverse complement strand
AATCCCGGCGAAAAATGAAGCTGCGGACAGCCCCCAACATGACGTCACACGGCGTCTCGTTGCCATGACAAATGCCACCGTACGATGTCAAGTTGGTGAGGTTGTGGTGTTATATGACGCCTGGATTCCAAAGGAGCAGGAAAGCGGCACCAAGGAGGTGGCAGGTTCAGGCAAGTGCCTGCGGGCGGCAAATTTGGAAATCCACCGCTGAATACAGGCTACATCCTTCTCAAACAAACTTTGGCTTCCTGATCCTTCAACAGCTGGCTAATGATCGGAAAACGTTACTAACTGGAAAACAATAAACGGTGATGGAGATATAACTAGCAAAACACACACCACTAACACATAGAAACATATGTACAAGACACAATGAGGACCCCAGTTGAAACTCTGAAGAACCTGCTTGTAGAACATAAGGAGTGGCTATATATACCCGTACATTGACATCACACTGTGGGGAGGGGAGTAACCTGAGTCAGCCCACACAGTTAACCCCCTAAGGCAATCAACCCTTTATAGAAACTTGTAGTCCTCCAAGAGGGGGCTACATTACCTTTTTTGTATCTGCTTGTGCATACTTGTCCATATGTCTCCATGGGAGGAGTGTCTCAGAGAGACACTGCCTGGCACTGAGTTTGAAGCAGGGGAGCCTGTTTCAATTCCCGGTGTCGGCTCCTTGTGACCTTGGACAAGTCACTTTATCTCCCTGTGCCTCGGGCACCAAAAATAAAACAGATTGTAAGCTCTACGGGGCAGGGACTGTGTCTGCAAAATGTCTTTGTAAAGCACTACGTAAAACTAGCAGCGCTATACAAGAACATGCTGTTATTATTATTAATTATTTGTATGTAACCATTGATGTAATTATCTAATCTCTGTACCCCCGTTACCCCCATTGTACAGTGCTGCTTAATATGTTGGTGCTTTACAAATAAACAATAATAATGCCAATTCCCATATGTCCTGCCCATTTCAAGATCTAAGAAGACACCCATCCTTCCCCCAGGCAATAATAGAATTGTCTTTTCTGTCTTCCTCTTGTGTGGGAGTCCTTAGTTGATAGCGCAGTGATGTCCCCCCTCTAGGGACCTATTGAGAGACTCCAAGATTCCCAAGCTGTGGTTTACATCAGATGTGTACAAAGAGGCAATAAGATGCCTTATTTGCACGTGTCTGTACAAATCCCTTCTACGAATACCATGAAGTGCTTGCATTTCTGTAAATTATTTGGTCATCTTGTTTTCTAAACAATCTTTCACTCTAGTAAAGCCTTCGCTGCAGCTACTCACCAAATCCCCGTCTACACCCAGATGACAAGCTCACATTGAAACAAGTCAGGAGTAATAATGAGGGGGGAGGCCACCAGGTGAAATCTTAATGACTGAGAAACCCTTAAATGACATCCAAAAGTGAGGACAGGATGCGAATAGATGTTTGAAGGTGTAGTATTTATTTCACCCAAATAACATAGTTCTATTGGGTGCACTTCAAAGGGTTCCATCTCTACCCACCTTTTAGAAAAAGAAGGTAAGTGCCATGTGAAAAGTTGGTCTAACTGTGCAGCCCTATGGTATTTTTGAAGATTCAGCAAGACCAGTCATTGTATTGTATTGTATTGTATGTCTTTATTTATATAGCGCCATTAATGTACATAGCGCTTCACAGTAGTAATACATGTGGTAATCAAATAAATAACAGATAATATAAATAACAGATCATGGGAATAAGTGCTTTAGACATAAAAGTAACATTTCGGAAGAGGAGTCCCTGCCCCGAGGAGCTTACAGTCTAATTGGTAGGTAGAACGTACAGAGACAGTAGGAGGGAGTTCTGGTAAGTGCGTCTGCAGGGGGCCAAGCTTTATGTATCGTGTTTAGAATATCCAGTGCTATTCATATGCTTCTTTAAGCAAGTGTGTCTTAAGGTGGGTCTTAAAGGTGGATAGAGAGGGTGCTAGTCGGGTACTGAGGAGAAGGGCATTCCAGAGGTGTGGGGCAGAAAGTGAGAAAGGTTTAAGGCGGGAGAGGGCTTTACAAAGGGGGTAGAAAGAAGACATCCTTGAGAAGAACGCAAGAGTCTGGATGGTGCACAACGAGAAATTAGGGATGAGATGTAAGGAAGGGCAGAAGAATGTAAAGCTTTAAAAGTGAGGAGAAGAATGGAATGTGAGATGCGGGATTTGATCGGAAGCCAGGAGAGGGATTTCATGAGGGGAGATGCTGAGACAGATCTAGGAAAGAGTATAGTGATTCTGGCAGCAGCGTTTAGGATAGATTGTAGGGGAGACAGGTGAGAGGCAGGAAGGCCGGACAGCAGGAGGTTACAGTAATCAAGACGGGAGAGAATGAGGGCCTGAGTCAGAGTTTTAGCAGTCGAGCAACAGAGGAAAGGGCGTATCTTTGTTATATTGCGGAGGAAAAAGCGACAAGTTTTAGAAATGTTTTGAATGTGAGGGGCGAATGTGAGAGAGGAGTCGAGTGTGACCCCTAGGCAGCGTGCTTGGGCTACTGGATGAATGATTGTAGTTCCAACAGTAATGTGGAAGGAGGTAGTAGGGCCAGGTTTGGGAGGAAGTATGAGGAGCTCTGTTTTAGCCATGTTGAGTTTAAGGCGGCGGAGGGCCATCCAGGATGATATAGCAGAGAGACATTCAGAAACTTTGGTTTGTACAGCAGGTGTAAGGGCAGGTGTTGAAAAGTATATTTGTGTGTCGTCGGCATAGAGGTGATAATTAAACCCAAAAGATGTTATTAGGTCACCTAGAGAGAGTGTGTACAGAGAAAAGAGAAGAGCTCCCAGGACAGAGCCCTGGGGTACCCCCACAGAGAGATCAATAGAGGAGGAGGAGGTGTTAGCAGAAGAGACACTGAAAGTACGATGGGAGAGGAAGGATGAGATCCAGGATAGAGCTTTGTTCCGAATACCTAGAGTATGGAGAATGTGGAGGAGAAGAGGGTGGTCCACTGTGTCAAATGCTGCAGAGAGGTCGAGTAATATGAGCAGAGTGTAATGACCTCTGTCTTTGGCAGCATGGAGGTCGTCAGTTATTTTAGTGAGGGCTGTTTCGGTGGAGTGAGCAGAGCGGAAGCCAGATTGTAGAGGGTCTAGGAGAGAATAGGTGTTGAGAAAATGGAGCAAGCGAGAGAATACAAGACGTTCAAGGAGTTTAGAGGCAAAAGGCAGGAGGGAGACAGGTCGATAGTTAGAAAGACAGGTAGGGTCAAGCTTGCTGTTCTTGAGTAATGGTATGACTGTTGCATGTTTGAAGGAGGATGGAAAGGTTCCAGAGCAGAGGGAGGAGTTAAAAATGTGTGTGAGCGTAGGGATTATAGTAGGAGCTAGAGTTTTTAGCAGATGGGAGGGAATGGGGTCAAGAGGGCAAGTGGTAGAGGGAGAGGAGGCGATCAACAGCGACACATCCTCCTCTGAGACAGTGGAAAAAGAGTCAAGGAAGGCAGGAGGAGAGTTAGGAAGAGGTGTAGGATGGGAGGAAGAAACAGAGGGGATGTTCTGCCGTATGGATTCCACCTTTTCCTTAAAATAGTCAGCAAAGTCCTGAGCGGAGATGGAGGAAGGAGAGGCAGCTGAGGGCGGTTTGAGTAGAGTATCAAAGACAGAGAACAGTCGACGTTGGTTAGACTTGTGCATGTTGATTAGTGCAGAAAAATAGGCTTGTTTAGCTTGCGAGAGGGCAGAGTTGGAACAGGATAGCATAAATTTGTAGTGAAGGAAGTCTGCGAGAGTGTGAAACTTCCTCCAGAGGCGTTCAGAGGAACGAGTGGAGGAACGCAGCATGCGCGTGTGGGAATTTAGCCAGGGTCTAGGGTTAGAAGGGTGAGTGCGGCAGAGAGAAAGCGGGGCATGTAGATCAAGAGACGAGGGCAAGGCAGAGTTGTAGTTTCTGACCAGGTTGTCAGGGTCTGTAGCAGAGCTGAGAGAGGAGAGGGTGGAGCTTAAAGTGAACTCAAAGTCAGGTAAGTGAATAGAGCGCAGGTTTCTGCAGAACCGGGGGGTAGATGGAGGTGGAGAAGGGGAGAAGCGAGATAGAGAGAATGAGATGAGGTGATGGTCAGAGAGAGGAAAAGGGGAAATGGAGAAATCAGAGAGAAGTTTTTAGTGAAAACCAGGTCTAAGTAGTGGCCATCCTTGTGGGTGCTGGCTGCAGTCCACTGTTGAAGGCCAAAAGAAGAGGTTAGAGAAAGAAAGCGGCAAGCCCAAGAGAGAGAGGGGTCATCAATGTGGCAATTGAAGTCCCCAAGGAGAAGAACAGGGGAGTCTGAGGAGAGAAAGAACGAGAGCCAGGATTCAAAGTGAGAGAGAAAGGCAGAAGGGGAATGAGTAGAGGTAGGTGGGCGATAGATGACCGCCACATGGACCGGGAGTGGAGAGAAGATCTGGACAGTGTGAGTCTCAAAGGAGGGAAAAGCAAGAGAGGGGGGAATAGGAAGGGTTCGGTAATGGCAGAGAGAGGAGAGCAGGAGCCCCACGCCTCCACCCCTGCCATCTAGGCACGGAGTGTGGGAGAAGGAAAGGCCACCATAGGAGAGGGCAGCTTCCAGAGCAGAGTCAGACTGAGTGAGCCAGGTCTCAGTTATAGCAAAGAGAAGCAGGGAGTGAGAGAGAAAGAAGTCATGCACAGAGAGGAACTTGTTAAAAAGAGAGCGTGCGTTCCAAAGGGCACAGGAGAAAGGGAGAGAGGAGGGAGGGTGGCAGGGGATGGGTATGAGGTTGGAGGAGTTGACACCAGAAGGAGTAGAAGTTGCATGTGGGAGGCGAGGACGAGAGCATACAGAAATAAGGCAGGGACCAGGATTGGGAGAGATATCCCCAGAAGCAAGGAGGAGAAGCATGGATAGAAAGAGGATGTGTGAGGATGATTTGTAGGGGTGTGTTTTAGTGTAGGGGATATAGCTGTGTGGTGTCAGAGGGCGCAGGTAAGAAAGGAGTTCATGTGAGCTGAGAAGTGGGGAAGGAAGGAGAGATGGAGATATATGAATAGAGTTAGAGACATACTGAGGCTGGTAAAAGGAAGTGCATAATTTGAGAAGAAGTGAAGTCACAGCAAATATAAATGGTAAAGGCAGCATCACAGCAGTAATGATGCAGTCTGGTATAGATGATATCCTCCTTTCCAGCGTAGTTCAAATGCAGGAATCAGGGCCAGATGGGGTGTCCACTTCTTCCTCACTTCTTTTGAACTTCCTTTTAAACTTCAGTTGTTCAGTAGTCATGCCACTTATAATGGGCCACTTGGATATGTGCTGCAGGCAGACTAGCTGTTCTGACACAGTTTATATGGGCCTAAAAAGTCACCTGACAGTTTGGTTCTGTCTGCTTAATTAGCACATCTGAGGCACATTCAAACAGATGGTTTTCTACACAGGGTGTTCCCTGCCTAGGTGTCAATGCTTAATTCAATTAACAGTTGAAGCAGACAGGATTCAGATATGGGATCCACTCATCCAGTCATCCACTCAGAGTAGCCCTGAGAGAGAGAGAGAGCACTGACCTACTTATCCTGGGACTTGTGCAGCTCCAAATAAACTGACTTAATTTTGCCTGATTGTTAACTCTCTCAGGAATTTGGATTGATTAAGTGTGAAAGAAATAGAACATTCTAGGAAGAATATTAATCTTGACAGTTGGGATTCTGCCTATCCAAGAGACTGTGTGTGAATTCTAACTCTCCAGATTTTTAATCCATTTAATAGTGGGATATAGTTTGATTTATAAAGATTATTATAGTTATTAGTAATGTGAACTCCCAAGTATTTGATCCCCTGTGGGTTCCATTTAAAATCAAAATTAGCTCGTATTAATTTTATTGTTTTGTTAGGCAGATTAATGGTCAATGTCATAGATTTGGAATTATTTGGTTTATATGGATCCAAGCTCTTCTAAGATTTGGAATAAATTGGGTAAAAAGATTAGTGGCTTAGTTAATGTTAAAATTACATAAATTGCATGTACTGTAGAGTGGTTTTAAATTGTTGATCTAGAATTTTTATACCAGAAACATTTATATAAATTCTGGTTTAAGCAGACAATGGTACAACAGATATGGCAAAGAGGAGGGAGGACAGAGGACAGCCTTGACGAGATCCATTGTAAATGGGGAAGATATCCAAGTTGTGGATGTCACTTTGGCCGTTGCTATTGGAGATAGATACAGAACTCTGATGCCATCCATAAATGTATTACTAAATTCCATGCATTCCCATACAGTAGTTAGAAACAAACGGCCAGTTTAAGTGGTGAACATCTTTTTCAGCATCTAGTGAGAGTAAGAAAGAGGGAATATTTGAGGTTCTCACTAAATGGACTAGATCAAAAATACGTCTAGTGTTATCTAGCGCTTGCCTTCCATTGTGACTTCAACGCTATAATTAGGTTTAGCAAAATGAGGCTCATTAGGGTCGACTTACTCTGATTTTGGTCAGAAGTTTAATGTCTGCGCTGAGAAGTAAAGTCGGCTATTAACTTGTGCAATTTACAGTGTCTTTCCCTTCTTTGGGAATAACCACTATTAAGACTTGTGACACAATTTGTAACAATTGACACATTGCTGAATAATTTGGCAAGGTGGGGGATCCGTACCATGGCAAATTTTGTTATAGTAAACACTAGAAAAGCCCTCTGCCCCTGGGGGTTGGCTGTTCTTAACAGCCTTTATTGCTGTACTAAACTCTACAGATGAAAATGGAGATTCTAGCATTTTTGGGTCATCTTCAGATATTTTAGGTTACATTGATTTAGAAATGATTTTATATTTATTTTGTTCATTTGATTCTTATCTTTATTTGGAGTTAAAATGTAGAGCATACGTGCATATGAGATGTATAGTACCAGCCAATAGCTACCCACATGCTTCCTTAAAGAGGTGTGTTTTAAGATAGGACTTAAAGGTGGGGAGAGAGGGTGCTTGTCGGATATTGAGTGGGACATTGCAGATGTGTGGGGCAGTAAGTGAGAGGTTTTAGATAGGAGGGGAATTTAGATATCCTTAAGCAGAATGCGAGCAGATGTATATGATGTAGGGAGGGTCAGATGTGTGTATAGCCTTAAAAGAAAGAAGGAGAATTGTGTAAGTAATACGGGATTTAATAAGAAGTCAGGAGAACCAGAGATAATAATAATAATAGCATGTTCTTGTATAGCGCTGCTAGTTGTACGCAGCGCTTTACAGAGACATTTTGCAGGCACAGGTCCCTGCCCCGTAGAGCTTACAATCTATGGTTTGGTTTTTTTTGGTGCCTGAGGCACAGGGAGATAAAGTGACTTGCCCAAGCTCACAAAGAGCCGACTCCAGGAATCGAACCAGGCTCCCCATACTCACTGAGCCACTCCTCCCAATTTAAGAGCGAGTTAAGTGATTCTAGCAGCAGCCTGTAGGATAGATTGTAGGGGACACAAGTGAGAGTCCGGAAGGCCGTACAGTAGAAGATTACAGTAGTCACTATGTGAGGATGAAGGCATGTACTTGAGTTTTAGCAGTAATGCAACAAAGTAATGGGCATATCTGTGCAATGTCACAGACAAAAAGTCAACAGGTTTTATCTACTTTGTGAATGTGAGGAAGGAGTCAAATGTGGCCCCTAGGCAACGTCCTTGTGATACTGTGTATAATAGTGCTGCCAACAGTAATGGAGAAAAGGGCTGTAGGGTCAGTGGAGTGGAGGTACGAGTGGAGGTATGTATTGGTACACGAGTGGAGGTATTTATTTGTACACGAGTGGAGGTTTGTATTTGTACACAAGTGGAGCACAGAACCATCTTTTGTCTTACTCATATGTCATTAATTATGATTACATAAGATTAATATGTTAAATTAAACAGGATGCCTTTTGCAAATACATTTGAAGTCAGCAAGCTTTTTTGTACCTGTGATCATTTAATTTGTGCTGATCCAACACATTTATTCCCCGTCAGTCTCATCAATATGCTAAACATATTGGGATGTGTTTGATGCTTTGCCAAGCAGTATGTAAGCAGATACATTAGTATCTGAAGTTTGTCTGTCTGAGTGGGCCATCACATTATACAACAACATATAAACCCATCATTGTGTCTCCTTTAAGAAAATATAACAGCCAACACATTTCCTTTGCAGCTAGTTATTGTTTTTATAAGCGAAAAGGGTGGTTGGTCTCAAAACAACATTACACAGATTGACGCACTGCTACCCATGTAAATGACAGTAACTAAACAGTGATCCACCAATACAGAACTTATACTGTCTTAAAGTAGACAAGCAAAGGTTCCCTGCAATGGGTCACTTTAAACAGTCATACAAAAGGCGGACTATAAAACGATTGCTTTCTATAACAGATCAAATATAAAAGTGTTAGCCTCTTCTGCGCCAGTGTAGTGAGCACTTTGACACCTCTCCTGTCAGAGTTTTATTCCAGCAAATATGGGAATATCCTAAACATTGTGGTGCCATTGCTGTCCTCTAGGGGCTGAATAGGGCAGCTATAGGACATTTGGCAGCGCAGAGGTAATTCCTCAGAGAGAAACCATCAGCTGCTGACTAATTAAGCTAATCAGCCTACTCTGAACAGTCAGGAGGTGTTTTAAAAGGTTGGAAGCTGCAAGGCACAGTGAGACGGTTTTTCTCCAGAGAAGGGGGAAGGGAGACAGAGGAGCTCCCCAGCTAACGGAAGCTGGTTAAAAGAAGCTGGTAAAGAGTGAGAGACACTGCTGAGAGAGAGCTGTGCTGAAGCAGGGATGTCTGCGCCAACACCTGGACTTACAGATAAGCCAAACCCTTATTTGCTGTATACAGAGACTTTACATGCTCAGCAATAATAATATCTGTTTGGGGTGGAATGAGCTTAGCTATCCACCCAGGTTTTAAGGGTTGGAGCTGAATGTATAGTTAGCTTTCCAAATGGAAATAGGATTTGATTTTATTATTTGTTTTTTCTTAAAGGGACGGTGGGCCCGTTGTTTATTTAATCCCTGTAAATAAAACCCTGCTTAGAAAATACAGTGTTTCCGGCCTTAACTTGGGACAAAAGAGACTGCAACGTGGTGTGGGCATCACAACGTATACATGTTTCCTGGGCCATGCATTTGCAAGATGCAAAGAATATTAATAAAATGTACTAAAGGGATTTAAAAAAAACTTCACACTTCTAAAACCAGATAGCGCTTGAAAAACACAAAGCTCTGCTGGGAAATCAAAACTAGACCATTTTAAGAGAAGACCCAATTACTTCTATACTATACCTCCAAAAGATGAACCTATACTGGGGAGAGATCTGTTAGCACACCTAAGATACGTGAGAAATATGAAATGTAAATCATTTGATTATATGTGTATTGTCCATATTACTATACAAGAATAATTCTTTATCTTCCTCGATAATGTTAGTAGTGCAGTTATAAAACTCAATTATGAAATCAGAACTGAGACAGTCAAATATTTCAAAACATTTATTAGATAAAAAATATATGGAATAAGTGCTCAAGTTTAAAAGCGGTTTCACAAAAAGCAATAATCAAATCCCATATTTGAAACACAACAGGAGAGCATCATATAGTACCGGGGAGACGCCAGGGCTTTTATAGCCCATAATCCCCTGCATCCTTGCTTTTCTGGGAATATAGTTTATAGAAGCCTTCGAGAACAGCTGGTTCAGTATATGTTGCCTTCACTGCCGGATCCTTCATCATTAGTTGAAACCAGCTATTGATGTGCGGAGTTTTATTCAAACAACTAGAAAAAAAACAAAGAAACAGAAGTTGGACACGTGCGTAGGTTAAAACATTTGTAACTTTAAAAAAAACACCATTTCATATCCTTGAAGCACATATATATATGCATTAGATTTTGCCTCCATCAACAAGAATTCTTGTCCAATGGGCACTGTGACAAAATCAGCCTCATTCAGGTAGACAACAGAAAGCTGGGACATAATGGCTTTCTATTAGGGACCCCGGCTACAAAACCTTCTACTGGCATGTTAACCTATTGATAATGTATGTCGCAGACCCAGAGCTCAGATTACTAATGGATTGGCTGCTCCAAAAAAAAAAAAAAAACCCCTGCTGACTGCATGGAAAAATTAAGAAATCAATTGCATCGTTCTCCTGAACCTGTGACAGTGTGGTAAATATCTGTTATTCAAAGGGCATTAAAAAAAAAAGTAGGTTGTACCGTGTCCAATTTTCAGAAATTCTAAAAACGTGTTAAACATCTTATTTTAGGAAGAGATATTACAGCGGTCGTGCCCTGAAATCAAAAAATTATATACATTTCCAAAAGAGGCACTCCATATTTTATTGCCAACATATTCCCACTTCTCTTTCTTTTAGGGTCACAAACCCCATCTATTTCTTTCCAGCTGCAGCATGCAAAGCATTTTGGGAAGTTGTAATGTGTACATTTTGTCAAGATGTAAATATTGGTTCTGCTTACTCTTTCACGTCATAAAATATGAACCGTTCAAACCAGGGCCAAACCATGTAATCAGCCATGGATACAGCGTCTCCTCCGAAGTAAGGGGTGTTCAGCTTGCCTAGAAACTGAAAATCGAGAACATACAAAAAAGGTAATATTATCTTACAAAGTCTACCCATAAAATGTTCAATTATCTAACTTCTGAAAGAGGAAATCGGAATTTAATCCAAAAGTATTGCCCTATATTTATTGAAAAAAGTTGATATGTTTTAAATTATAAAAGGAAAACAATTTAATGAAGCAAAAGAATTTCAGATATACAAAGCTTTTTTTTATTGAAGAGTTGATGTGACCACAATGTTTCACCAATTGCCATAAGAAGAACCATTACATAAATTGTTTTCGTTTGCTTATCATATCATTTATGTATCTAGTATACAAATTAAAAACCAGATCATTGGTGTTCTACTTTTTAAAAATAATTACATGGAAAAACACTTCAAGAAATGCAAGCCACAAATGAAAAAAGTCCTACTGCATTAATAGATTTAGTATATGAGTAAAAAAATCATATAAAAATATATGATTATTCAGGCGCTAACTGCTAATAGTGACAATAAATATTATAATCAACAATAAATATTGAGTGCAAACAATAAAGGTGACAAAATCACCCGTGAATATATAAAAATATAAATAGATGCGGTCTTAATTCCCAGTTCAAACCCTCTGGTGGGACCTGTCTTGACTGGTTCCGGAAAGCGAGAATGAGTTCTAACAGTCCAGGGGAAGCATATTGGGAAAAAAGGCACAAAATCTAAGTGTAGATGTATAAGGAACCGTAAAAAAAGTTATGCAAACTTGGCCCTATACCCAGCCTACTTACAAGAAGCAGGAGGTATCTGAGCAGTGTACATATGGTAGTACAAACACTAATGGCAGGCGTAGATCTCCTTGGTGTCACTCTCAGCAGGTATACGGACATGTATTAATGTAGAGAGAGGTACATGTGAAGAGAAAGGAACTTCATGGTGCAGATCAGTGAGTATAAAAAATTCTTTTATGTAATATATAAAAAAAACGCACTTACAGTACAATAGTGCTAAAAAGCCAAGCAAATAGACTTAAACAACAGGTGGATCACACTGATGTTAGTCTCACCGCCTCTGGAACTCTGAAAACACTCGTGCTCCTCAGCGTACTTGCGGAGGTGATCCTCTTCCTGGTTCGTCGCGCTAGTCGTGGCTGTGACGTCATGTTACTCCGTTAGGTTTCCTGAGGCTGGAGACTGTCAGCGTGTGCACCGGCTGCTGCTCTACGTCCTGGAGATCCTCCCACTCTACGCGTTTCGCCCCAAGTAAGTGTGTGGCTTCATCAGGAGTGATGGTTCCCCTTAGTGGCACTATCTTTAAATAGCCATAATGCTTAATCGATTGGCTAATAATCTCTCACTGATCTGATCCTATAGGCTGATGGAGATACCTTCATCCAAGGTGATTAGCATTCTCTCCACATGTACCTCTCTCTACACTAATATATGTCCGCATACCTGCTAAGAGTGACACCAAGGAGATCTACGCCTGCCATTAGTGTTTGTACCACCATATGTACACTACTCAGATACCTCCTGCTTCTTGTAAGTAGGCTGGGTACAGGGCTAAGTTTGCATAACTTTTTATGGTTCCTTATACATCTACACTTAGATTTTGTGCCTTGTGTTTCTGTCTTTTCCCCATATGCTCCCCCTGGACTGTTAGAACTCATTAATAGATTTAGTGACTATAATATGACTTTGTATTTTCACTCAGTGAAAGCGCATAGGAGCGGGGTTCGCTCTGTGTATGCGCTGTACAAGACATTTACATCGTTATTGATACCTCTGTACTGTGCAGAATCAAAGTAAAGTAATGGCAGTGATGTTTAGAATAATGTAGGTAAAAAAATAATTCCTGGCAATGTCTGTAAATACTATAGAATCCAAAGATTAAAGTCGTTTTTACGACCTTGAAGCCAAGAATGGCAATCATTTAATTTAAATACTTATAGTAGGTTTTTTTTTTTTTAAGTTTAATTTGGTAGTTTGATATAGTAAGACAAATGAAAGGAGAGGGGGTGGGCAGGAAGGATAATCACTAACATAGGTATCTCAATCCACATAAAGCACTAAATGACATTACTGTATACAGCTGAAACAAGTTTATTTAACTGAACATATGTTGTAAATAATCCATGGTCTCCATACTTTGTCAGATTTACGTTGATTATTGTTCAATAAACTTTATGGCTTTTCCATTAAGCTGGTTTCCAGTGTTTTATTTTGGATTGGGGAGATTGCATGAGGTTATGGCTAATTAATTTAATAGCATTAAGAATATGTATAATTAGTTTTTCCGAGACTGAATACTAGCTTTTGGAGGGGGGGAATTAGATATACAAGGATCTAGGCAGTTACATATTTAGAGAGCAACCATTTAGAGAGAGTTCTACTGTACAAAGTATAGTATCCAAGGTTTGATACACTTTTGATCACTTTATTGTAGTCATTACAAAGGTATTGATTTTACTGACAAGTAATTATAATCATCCACGACATGTGACTTATGCAAGGAATAAGATCAAAGAGTGTTCATAGGATAGCATGATATATTGATGTATACAGTTATTTAGTGAATTTTGGTTCAGGAATTTTTAACCAATAAGGGACCAAGGAGTCCTATAAGAGGGATCCTGATGCAATACCAATTATGCCCCTGAGGAAGCCATCTATGGTGAAACGCGTAGGGCAGAACACTTGTGACTAAATTGACCCGTGAGCATTCATACCGCATCCACTAATTTGCTTTACCACTGTTGGCGCCGAAACTGATCACCGAGGAGGAGACGCCTGCGGTGTATCGGCGCTGGAAGTGAGATAGACCGGGAGGATCTCCGGCTAACCTGAGAGTGGTGCATGGACAAGACCAGCAAGGAATAAAGTGCCTCGGCTGCCCGATATACAAACACAAGGAGAAAGTTATATTTTTTCCAGTTACAGAGCCCAAAGAGCGGTGTTGGAAGCAAATCTAACTGCAGGTGGAGAGAGACGGCTAGAGCTACGGAGGAACAAGTGGCAGCTGCGGGATATCATTAGGTTGTGAATATATTACAGTAACAATGCCGAGGAGAATAAGGTAACCTGACACAGAGCATTACTACATCTGGAAAACTTGCAGTCATAACAAGCAGACTCCTCTGAAAAATCGGAGTAGATCCAACAGAGGAGGTTGGTGAATTTATTGCAGTAAATCTGTGAAGAAACAGCTGTGCATATACAGTATTGGTACCGACGGCATTACTCACATATCATCCACATATCATCCCTAAGCAGTAAATCATTGTCTAACTGTACTGTCACACATTTTCTCTACAACATCAAATTGTAATCTCCACTGCTGCAACATTCACGCAACTTCCATCACCCAATGGGACTTCACACTTAAATGTGACAGACCATAAGAGGTTAACAAACATGGAACATCCAACTACTGATTTCAAGCTATTATGAGCATTAACATCCCACAAGGACTATAATCCTTTTTCTTCCAACACTGGAGGACATTTCGTATAGGGGTGTTATTACAGTCCAATTTCGGGATAATTCCAATTTTTGTGTGTTCATTGAAATTCTTTTCTGGTGGGGTCAGAGGCTTCAAATTGCATCATTGCAAGGGGTCAGATTACGTGAGACCCATAATTCCATTTGTGTTATTTTTTATTGTATTTTGTATGATTTATTGCGGGTCTTAGTTTAATTAGTCACAGGGACATATTATTCCTTATTTGGAATTTATTCATTATTTAATTTTTTTAGTTTCTTCTTTTTAATAACATTTCTGTGTTTTATACATACCTTGTATTTTTGCTCATCCAAGGAAACTTGGTACACCACATATTTCTATTCATTTCCATGCGCCTGAGTGTCCCCCTATCTTTGCTAGTAACTTTTGTGGAGTCATTGTCTAACTGTACTGTCACACATTTTCTCTACAACATCAAATTGTAATCTCCACTGCTGCAACATTCACGCAACTTCCATCACCCAATGGGACTTCACACTTAAATGTGACAGACCATAAGAGGTTAACAAACATGGAACATCCAACTACTGATTTCAAGCTATTATGAGCATTAACATCCCACAAGGACTATAATCCTTTTTCTTCCAACACTGGAGGACATTTCGTATAGGGGTGTTATTACAGTCCAATTTCGGGATAATTCCAATTTTTGTGTGTTCATTGAAATTCTTTTCTGGTGGGGTCAGAGGCTTCAAGTTGCATCATTGCAAGGGGTCAGATTACGTGAGACCCATAATTCCATTTGTGTTATTTTTTATTGTATTTTGTATGATTTATTGCGGGTCTTAGTTTAATTAGTCACAGGGACATATTATTCCTTATTTGGAATTTATTCATTATTTAATTTTTTTAGTTTCTTCTTTTTAATAACATTTCTGTGTTTTATACATACCTTGTATTTTTGCTCATCCAAGGAAACTTGGTACACCACATATTTCTATTCATTTCCATGCGCCTGAGTGTCCCCCTATCTTTGCTAGTAACTTTTGTGGAGTCATTGTCTAACTGTACTGTCACACATTTTCTCTACAACATCAAATTGTAATCTCCACTGCTGCAACATTCACGCAACTTCCATCACCCAATGGGACTTCACACTTAAATGTGACAGACCATAAGAGGTTAACAAACATGGAACATCCAACTACTGATTTCAAGCTATTATGAGCATTAACATCCCACAAGGACTATAATCCTTTTTCTTCCAACACTGGAGGACATTTCGTATAGGGGTGTTATTACAGTCCAATTTCGGGATAATTCCAATTTTTGTGTGTTCATTGAAATTCTTTTCTGGTGGGGTCAGAGGCTTCAAATTGCATCATTGCAAGGGGTCAGATTACGTGAGACCCATAATTCCATTTGTGTTATTTTTTATTGTATTTTGTATGATTTATTGCGGGTCTTAGTTTAATTAGTCACAGGGACATATTATTCCTTATTTGGAATTTATTCATTATTTAATTTTTTTAGTTTCTTCTTTTTAATAACATTTCTGTGTTTTATACATACCTTGTATTTTTGCTCATCCAAGGAAACTTGGTACACCACATATTTCTATTCATTTCCATGCGCCTGAGTGTCCCCCTATCTTTGCTAGTAACTTTTGTGGAGTCATTGTCTAACTGTACTGTCACACATTTTCTCTACAACATCAAATTGTAATCTCCACTGCTGCAACATTCACGCAACTTCCATCACCCAATGGGACTTCACACTTAAATGTGACAGACCATAAGAGGTTAACAAACATGGAACATCCAACTACTGATTTCAAGCTATTATGAGCATTAACATCCCACAAGGACTATAATCCTTTTTCTTCCAACACTGGAGGACATTTCGTATAGGGGTGTTATTACAGTCCAATTTCGGGATAATTCCAATTTTTGTGTGTTCATTGAAATTCTTTTCTGGTGGGGTCAGAGGCTTCAAGTTGCATCATTGCAAGGGGTCAGATTACGTGAGACCCATAATTCCATTTGTGTTATTTTTTATTGTATTTTGTATGATTTATTGCGGGTCTTAGTTTAATTAGTCACAGGGACATATTATTCCTTATTTGGAATTTATTCATTATTTAATTTTTTTAGTTTCTTCTTTTTAATAACATTTCTGTGTTTTATACATACCTTGTATTTTTGCTCATCCAAGGAAACTTGGTACACCACATATTTCTATTCATTTCCATGCGCCTGAGTGTCCCCCTATCTTTGCTAGTAACTTTTGTGGAGTCGTGAGATCTCGCACTCACTTCTCCTCACTTTTAAAGCTTTACACTCTTCTGCTCCTCCTTACATCTCAACCCTAATTTCTCGCTATGCACCATCCCGACACTTGCGTTCTGCTCTAGGATGTCTTCTCTCTACCCCCTTTGTATCTGTAGCCCTGGTCTCCAGCGGCTCCTAGAGACCCCCCTCCTTTGGAGCAGCGCGGTCGCGGGTGCCGCCGGAGCCAACGACGGACCCGACGGCTGCTTCCAAAGGTGGGGGCCGGAGCAGGGAGCGGCGCGCTACTTCGGAGATGCGGCCTGTTCCCGGGGACGCGATCGGGCCGTTGCTAGGGCCGTGGTCGCGTCGCGAGGGTCCCGGCGGATCGCAGAGCAGGGCGCCGCCATTGCCAGGTGCGTTGCGCATGCGCATGCGCAGGGGCTAGGAGCGCCGGGAGGCCCACAGATAGCTCGCGCATGCGCAGGTAGGAGCCCGCGAAACCCTAGCCTACCAGGGAAGGCTCTAGGCAGGGACTACGAGTCCCATGAGCCTCTGCGCGCCCCACGTGATGCCAGGGAGCCAATAGGGCTTAGGATCTCTCTGCAGAAAGGATACATTTCACACGCTGAGCCCACGCTAGTTAGTTGGAGCTGGGAGCAGAAGGGGAAGGAAGGGTGTAGGGAGCGAGTGAAGCTCCTGCACCACTTAAGGTTCCCCATATCCCAGGTAGGCCCCAACTCCCCACCAGGCTAGTGGGTAATTGCTAAGGGACGGCCCCAGGTTAGGGGTTCTGCCCCTAGGTGTGTGTGTATATGCTGTCTTGTCAGAGTCACGGCTGTCAGTGCTGTGAGGTCTGACAAGAAGGCATCGTGTGTTGTTGCAGCACGTTTGCTGCAAGTACCAAGTAGGTGGCAGTGCGTTACTGCAGGTGCTAGGTAGTAGTTAGAGTCAGGACCGGGAAGAGCTAGGGGAACGAAGCAGGGCAGTAACCCCTTAGGCCCCAGATAGGTTCTCACTCCCCAGTTTGTGGTGCTACAGGGACAGGCCCTAGGTTAGGGACCCTGTCACAGTAGCGCTAGTGTTAGATAGGGACACAGCGGATGCTGCGCTTCCCGTGAAGAGACTTAGTCTCTTTGCGCACAGACTTGAGCCCATCTCCAGTGTGGGATCGCCCCTGGCGGACCCCGGGCAAGGAACCACAGGATCAGACGGAGTCACCGAGCGACAGATCCTTTTCGAAGTGCTTGCAGGCCCGAGTGCAGGAGCGCTCGGTAGGTACCCCATAAGTGCACCAACAAACCCTAACATTCTCATAACACATAGTGACAGCGCTGACCACGGGACAAAGGGGTTGGGCTGTGGGCACCGTGTGGGGAAGTTATAATATGTTGATGTTATAGGGTTCATATGCTCTTAAGTGAAGGTGTTGGGGAAGCGTCCTGCGCAACGCCGTAGTCAGTGTCGCCTCTAGAGAGGGACACCCGTTATTCTGTGTATGGTATTTGTGTCGTATGTTCCCAAGTAAAGGTATTAGTTATTATACAAATAGGTGTGCTAGTTATTTGTATGTGTCCTGCGAGGAACAATTCCTGCTCTGCTAGGAACCATCGCAGGTGGAGGCGCTGCACCGAGTACAGGGTTACTCCTAATATAATTGCCCCAGGTTCCCCGTGGAGGAAGCTCAGCCCTCCTGTGAGCCTAACAGGTAACGCACCACACCTGGTAACACTGTATGTTCTCCGCACCCACACTATATCTGCGATTGGGTGGGGTGGAATACCCGTTACATTTGGAGGCGCTGCTGAGATAGACCTGGGGTGCCCTATTCTATTTTTGTGCCAGTTAAGTCCCAACCATGTTTGTGCCCTCAAGCCATGAGGTCCGCGAATGGGCCAAGAGGGCAAAAGTATCCCCGCGACATGTGGTAGTAGTAGGGAATGTTCCCACTAGTGTGGTGAAGTTGAAGGAAATTTGTGAGGCCCTAAAGGGACTCCTGGGCCTAGATCAAAGGTGGAGGAGGATAGAGCACCGGTACGACACCACTGAACAGTGGAGTAGACTATGGCTAGTGGCGGATCAGGAAATATGCCTGGAACATGCCCCTCTGACCTTACATTTCCCAGAGGCCCCACCAGAAGGCTACCCTATTAGATACGCAGAGAGCCCTTGTGAAATTAACAGAACTGTTATCAAAATGGAGGCTCCCTCATCCAGTGAGTCACACCTAAAATGTCGTCTCCTGCCAAATCAGGAGAACACACGTGCTGCTGACTGCAAGCCTGCACTAAATTGTGTTGCAAAAATCTGCACAGGACTGGCGGGAAAACCAGAGCTCTGCCCCCGCAATGTGAGTGACTCAGTGCAGAGCCCGAACCACTCAGTGATAGAGCGTGCCCCTCCTTTAAATTCCACCAGGGGGAGCAAGCACAGTGAACAGCAATCAGCAACCGCTGTTCCCTTTAAAGACAGTACAGAATGCAGAGAAACACACCCTCAGTTGTATGGAGCATGGCGATCAAAAGGAGGGAATAATCCTTTCTTGTGTGCCCATGCCTACAAAAGGACTTGAATCTATCTGGTGGTATGGACTTTAACCACTTTAGGCTACCAATAGAATACCGGGTGGCAGTGGTGGATGATGAGGGGTACATAAGATGTGTTTGTAACCAGTGTGACTTCCCAGGTGGCAAACAGACCTGGGGTCCCAAGTGTGCCTGCTGCGGGGCACAGTTCCTACAACCCGTGCTGCTGTGTGCTATGGAACCCGCAGAGGAAAATGCGGCTAACCAGCCTACCTCCGCTACAGAGGGCCCGTGCGTCCTAACCGCGGTTCCAGATTCGGTTCTAATGCCGGAACCACAGAGGACAAGTGAAGCTGAGGACAAAGAGTCGGTTGCCTCGCATGCTGTGGGCCCGTGTGCCCTACGACGGCCAGTCCGGCCTAAGATGATGGTACCGTCGGTCCTAGGCTTGGGATCAGTACCTAACAACGACAAGGGTGAGTTGACTGCCCCAGGGGTGTCGGGTGTGAGCCTCCAGGTGACCGCGGAGCACGATAGCTCCTTAAGTCTGGCCACCAGGGCAAATGGCTCCACGCGGCATCGCGTCCTGGCGGAGGTGCCCCCCTTAGAAGAGTTCTATCCAGTGATGCGAGTGGATCAGTATCCACCGCCTATCGTCCAGGTGAGGAGGAAAGACAGCAGGCAACCAGCCGTGGTGATGCGCCAGCCGGCGGACCACCCCAGTGAAGCTGAAGCATCTGCTGCGGACCCTGCTGTGGACCCGCTGCACCTTGACATCCCTCGGCAGCAAACGCTGGTGCGGCCGAGGCCGCGGAAGAGTCCCACGGCCGTGGCGAGGGATTGGAGGAAGAGGAACCCATCTCAAGCCAGCGGAGTGGTGAGGAACCTCCTTACTCCCCACAGGCTCCAGTGGAGGTGGCCGTGAAAAGGGCCCCAACTAAAGTTCATGCTGAGCAGAAGAACGTAGCTGGACATCCGTGTGTCACCATAACTGAACAGAGTGTGAGCCCGTGCGCTCCAACCCAAATGGTCCCAGGACTGGGATCCAACGCTCCCGAGTTTCCAGCAAGTAAGTGGACTGCCCCAGAAGTGCCGGGGGCATGTCCCGAGACAGCGGAGGTGGGAACTGACAGCGTCCCCGAGGACCTGTTGGCCACCGTGAATCACCGCAGTGGTAAGGTATCTACCCTTTACTCCTTGCCGGGTGAAACAGAGACTTTGAGTAAAGAGACATTGTCCATTGCTTGCTTCCCAGTGGAAGCCTCGCAAGTACGTAGGGACAAGGACTGTGTGACGAGGGATTTAGTAAAAATTGCCTCCTTCAAGCCCAAAAAGGAGCGTTCCATTCATCATGTCGTGGACAGAGGAAAAGGTCGGGACCTCCCGGTATGCCGCATGTGCGAGGCGGATGGCTGGGTTAAGGTCTGGCCAAGAGACATTGCACTATTCCTTCCACCAGGGGGAGGAAGTATAGAGAACCCTGTGACTGTTACCCCTGAGCATGATTGTCAAGAGATTCCCCAGGGGGAGGCTCTCAAACGCAAAAGTGAGCTACCCCCACCTGATCAGTTGAGGGCACCCCACAAATAGTCTCAGCAAGCAGCAATCACTCAGCTGGCCTCGGTTATTACTGTGGGTGTTATGTGGTGTATCAAGTCATATACAGACCATGTGATAAGTTGTATTTTCTATGCAATGCATTTTGATTATATAACATTTGTACCAGGTTATGTCGTTCCCCAAGCGGGGACGTTGGATTATTCACCAGGGGGAGAGTGTAGCCCTGGTCTCCAGTGGCTCCTAGAGACCCCCCTCCTTTGGAGCAGCGCAGTCGCGGGTACCGCCGGAGCCAACAACGGACCCGATGGCTGCTTCTAAAGGTGGGGGCCGGAGCAGGGAGCGGCGTGCTACTTCGGAGATGCGGCCGGTTGCCGGGGACGCAATCGGGCCGTTGCTAGGGCCGTGGTCGCGTCGCGAGGGTCCCGGTGGCTCGCGGAGCAGGGCGCCGCCATTGCCAGGTGCGTTGCGCATGCGCAGGGGCTAGGAGCGCCGGGAGGCCCACAGATAGCTCGCGCATGCGCAGGTAGGAGCCCGCGAAACCCTAGCCTACCAGGGAAGGCTCTAGGCAGGGACTACGAGTCCCATGAGCCTCTGCGCGCCCCACGTGATGCCAGGGAGCCAATAGGGCTTAGGATCTCTCTGCAGAAAGGATACATTTCGCGCGCTGAGCCCACGCTAGTTAGTTGGAGCTGGGAGCAGAAGGGGAAGGAAGGGTGTAGGGAGCGAGTGAAGCTCCTGCACCACTTAAGGTTCCCTATATCCCAGGTAGGCCCCAACTCCCCACCAGGCTAGTGGGTAATTGCTAAGGGACGGCCCCAGGTTAGGGGTTCTGCCCCTAGGTGTGTGTGTATATGCTGTCTTGTCAGAGTCACGGCTGTCAGTGCTGTGAGGTCTGACAAGAAGGCATCGTGTGTTGTTGCAGCACGTTTGCTGCAAGTACCAAGTAGGTGGCAGTGCGTTACTGCAGGTGCTAGGTAGTAGTTAGTGTCAGGACCGGGAAGAGCTAGGGGAACGGAGCAGGGCAGTAACCCCTTAGGCCCCAGATAGGTTCTCACTCCCCAGTTTGTGGTGCTACAGGGACAGGCCCTAGGTTAGGGACCCTGTCACAGTAGCGCTAGTGTTAGATAGGGACACAGCGGATGCTGCGCTTCCCGTGAAGAGACTTGGGCTCAAGTCTGTGCGCACAGAGACTATCTCCAGGGTGAGATTGCCCTTGGCGGACCCCGGGCAAGGAACCACAGGATCAGACGGAGTCACCGTGCGACAGATCCTTTTCGAAGTGCTTGCAGGCCCGAGTGCAGGAGCGCTCGGCAGGTACCCCATAAGTGCACCAACAAATCCTAACATTCTCATAACACATAGTGACAGCGCTGACCACGGGACAAAGGGGTTGGGCACCGTGTGGGGAAGTTATAATATGTTGATGTTATAGGGTTCATATGCTCTTAAGTGAAGGTGTTGGGGAAGCGTCCTGCGCAACGCCGTAGTCAGTGTCGCCTCTAGAGAGGGACACCCGTTATTCTGTGTATGGTATTTGTGTCGTATGTTCCCAAGTAAAGGTATTAGTTATTATACAAATAGGTGTGCTAGTTATTTGTATGTGTCCTGCGAGGAACAATTCCTGCTCTGCTAGGAACCATCGCAGGTGGAGGCGCTGCACCGAGTACAGGGTTACTCCTAATATAATTGCCCCAGGTTCCCAGTGGCGGAAGCTCAGCCCTCCTGTGAGCCTAACAGGTAACGCACCACACCTGGTAACACTGTATGTTCTCCGCACCCACACTATATCTGCGATTGGGTGGGGTGGAATACCCGTTACATATCTAAAGCCCGCTCCCGCCTTAAACCTTTCTAACCGACTCCCCCACACCTCTGGAATGCCCTTCCCCTCAATACCCGACTAACACCCTCTCTATCCACCTTTAAGACCCACGCTTAAAGAAGCATATGAGTAGCACCGTAGATATTACTAGACACGATACATAAAGCTTGGCCCCCTGCAGAAGCACTTACCAGAACTCCCTCCTCCTGTCTCTGTACGTTCTCCCTACCTACCGATTAGATTGTACGCTCCTCGGGGCAGGGACTCCTCTTCCTAAATGTTACGTTTATGTCTAAAACACTTATTCCCATGACCCGTTATTTGTATTTATTATTTATATGATTGTCACGTGTATTACTGCTGTGAAGCGCTATGCACATTAATGGCGCTATATAAATAAAGACATACAATACAATGATTTCCCCCATCCACATCATTGTATTTGGTATACATACTTCTCCAAAAACAGTTGTTGCAATTTTATTACCTCATCAAATTTAATGATTTTCTCCAGGAATTCCGCCTTCAGTTTAGCTGTATCTTCATTATTAGTCCTAGCAGTCAGCATTTTATACAGCAAGGTCGGCAGCTGGAGGGGAAAAAAACCCCAGAGAATAGAACTTTGTGACCAGCAAGTACTTAATATTGTTTAATCGACGCGTGCCACCCACTGAAATATGTAGCTCTCTCTTCTGCACAAGTACAAACGGGTGTAGTAATATTATATAATCACATGCAACGAGTACAAATCAAAACCAATGCAGTGTGAGAATCCCCACACCTTCCATTTGATAAGCTACAATCCTTGCATTAAAATACGTCTGATTTCTACTGAAGCAGAGATTCATGAAGAATCACTTTGATCAGAACTAGCATTGCCCCTTCTTTAAAAATGACCTACTGCTCTGCATATTGTAACGTAAAGCAACTCCAACATACAGATCCTTCAAGGGCCTGATGCCACCGGAACAATAGCAATAACATATAGAAAGATTCTTCCAGGGAGGAGTTTATCATTGTGAGTTAAACATGAGCTTTAATGCATTAAGGCAGATCTTTTCAGCTACGGTCTTCAAGGCCCCGAACAGGTCCACTTTGAAGGATATCCCTGCTTCAGCACAGGAGGCTCAATGAGTAGCTCAGTCGAAGAGTGAGCCACCTATGATGAAGCAGGCATATCCAGAAAACCTGACCCATTTGGGGGTCGGGGGTGGGGCGGTAAGGACTGGTGTTGAGAAGCCCTGCATTAAGAGATATCAGTTTAGTGCTTATCAGCTGTGAGTAAAGTTAGATTATACGCTGTATCACTTCATCTTGCACGATGAATATTTTTAGTCTGCGTTCTGATGCCGTATGATTGTTGCTATTGTGTGTTCCGCCTAAGAAAGGCTGCATTAAAGTTACAAATAGAGGGATAATAATGAAATGCAGACACACAATAATGGATACAATAATGTTGGCCAGTGATTCGTACCCAGGAGAAATGTTCTACCACCATCCTCTAATGTGCTCTCTGGTATGGATCTGCAGGGATGAGCTTCTTTCCAGGAAAGGCCTCATCCAGGTACTCACTTACTATTGGGGAGTCATAAATCAACTGACCCTTACTAGTCTCCAGGACGGGTACCAGGCCAAATGGGCTCTTATCAAAGAACCAGTCAGGTTTGTTCTGTAAATTGATGTTGATTTCTTCAAACCTTAATAAAATAAAAAATAAATGCCATGTGTAAACTAGCCAGAAGTAAAACTATGAAAAATCGCTGAAAACATTTACAAACAATTGAAAAGTGGAGAGCAGAATTTGACATTGTACATTGGAAAAGAAAAGGGGTATTGTCGCAGAACACATTAGAAGACAAGTTGGAACTTCCACTGTTATACAGCAGGTTTACCAAGGACAAGAAGGAGGTTGGGAGAGTGGCACGCTGGTGTATGTATATATATATATATATACACACACACACACACACACACACACACACACACACACACAATGTTGGATCCAAGTGGACCTGAAGAAATGTGAGTGGTAGAGGAAGCACACAGGAGCCTTTTTGTAAGTTAACTTACTCTGTATTTAAAGCAGCAGAGCAGGTATATGCATAATGTGACGTTTCAGGACAGACAAGCCCTTTCCTCAGACCATATACCATAAGTGAAAATAACCAGTATATATACCCCGAGGGATATTATTATTCTGTTTATCCCACATAAGTTTGCTCAATTATTACTTATATGCGACCAGTTGGCCTATATGCCCCTGTGTCTACACTACACTATATATAATAAGATTTATGCCCTATTAGTTTATATCTCTAATGGATTGTTCTTTGCCTTGTTATCCTATCCCCAGATATGTGGGTAACACAGCTTTCGATTGTACACTCAAAACTGAACCCATTTTTAACTTGCATCTTTTCAGCTTTAACCCCTTCATTTTGGCAGAAAAATCATCTATAACCGAAAGAAAATGTCGACATGGTTGCTCCCAGTTCTCCAGACTAATTTTATACTGTAGTCATTGAAAACTCTCTAAGGCACGAACATAGTGCATATATGCTGCTTGAATTAGTCATTTAAGTTTAACTTCGTCGATTGAACTTCTCCACTGTTCAGCTAGTGTGCTGTGCTGTGTGTGTGTCTCTCTTTGTTTTTGTATTCTCTAGGTAGCGACGTGACATCATTGCGTCATTAGCTTCAACCAGGAAGTAATGAGGCTGCAGTGGCTGCCCAGCTAGATCACAGGTGATGGGTATGAGGTGATTTTGTAACCACATGGGGTATATATACTTATTATTTTCACGGTTTGAGGAAAGGACTCGTCTGTCCTGAAACGTCACATTATGCATATACCTGTTCTAATGCTTTAAACACAGAGTAAGTTAACTTACAGAGAGGCTCCTGTGTGCTTCCTCTACCACTCACATTTCTTCAGGTTTACCAAGGACAATTTATTGTTCCAAATGTATGATACAAACCCAATTGTTCTCGCCTTCCAAGCACATATTCCAAGCGTATTCAATAAAGTGCGATTGCAATAATTCAACGCTTCCACATGGAAAGTCGAATTCAAGTCAATGAGACTTATATACAGAAGCACCGCTTCTCTGCTATCATGATTTATTTTAAAAATCCCTTTAAATGTTTTTTTTCCCCACCTAATGGTCTATACATTAATATATTGCAACATCTTAAAAAGTAGAACCTAAAAACAAAGAAGTTTCATAGTTAGTTTAGACCAGTGGTTTTCAAACTTTTTTTGGTTAAGGAACCCTATAATTATATTGTGAAATTCTGTGGACCCCCAACCCTCTCTAATAGTGTGTCGAGATAAGATGCATTATAAGGAACCTCGACCCTCTCTAATAGCTCGTCTGAGATCAGATGCATTGTAAGGAACCCCAACCCTCTCTAATAGCGCGTCTGAGATCAGATGCATTGTAAGGAACCCCAACCCTCTCTAATAGCGCGTCTGAGATCAGATACATTGTAAGGAACCCCAACCCTCTCTAATAGCGCGTCTGAGATCAGATGCATTGTAAGGAACCCCAACCCTCTCTAATAGCGCGTCTGAGAGCAGATGCATTGTAAGGAACCCCAACCCTCTCTAATAGCGCGTCTGAGAGCAGATGCATTGTAAATGATTCTGTATTGGTACAAATTTCAAATTACCTGAAAATTGCAGGGAACCCTTCTTAGGAAACCCTGTTGAAAAATACACGTTTAGACATTGTCATCTTATTCTTTGAGCATGTCCAAAGATGTAATTCAGCTCAGGACCGCAAATTTTGCAGTCCCTTGACCAGTGATTCCCAACCAGGGTTCTGCGGAGCAGTCTCAAGGGTTCCGCCTACAGACCACGGACCGCATGCCGTCTGCCGCACTCATTGTGCGGCCCACGATGGCTTTCCTGGCTCTCCCCCCTCGCCGCCCCACCCTCCCGAGCCCGCTCTCAGGACTGCAGGGAAGAAGCGTGCTCTAGCAGTGTGGCAGCGAGCATGTGCGTGCAGTCCTAGGAGTGAGATGATATCCAGGGTGGCGGAGGGTGATGTGAAATGCAGGGGGAAGTGGGTGATGTGAGATGTGAAGAGGGTGGGTGATGTGAGATGCAGGTGGGAATAGTGTGATGTGAGATGCAGGGGGAGGAGGGTGATGTGAGATGCGGGGGGAGGAGGGTGATGTGAGATGCAGGTGGGGTATATGAGGATGATGATGATGGGTGCTGGGGGGAGATATGAGGATGATGAGGGGTGCTGGGGAAGATATGATTATGATTTTACCCGTGTGGCCCAAATCGGTTTTCCTTGGAGCAGTTGAGCCCTTCTCACTTTACAAGTTGTGCAGGCCTGCGCTAGAATTGGAAAAAGCTTGCGAGTAATGGAGTTAAAAAAAGGATTATTAAGGTTTTAACGCGAAGGAAGGTGATTTATTAAAAAGTATTAGTTCATTATTATTTATAAACCCTCCTGCTTTACGCGTCTATTTTGTGATTTACCCTTGTCGAACCTAATATGTGTCAGCCAGATAGGGGTTTCCTGAAATTTTACGAAATACTTCAAGGGTTCCCCCAAACAAAAAAGTTGGGAATCATTGCCCTGGACACTAGGAGGTACAAAAGAAAAATAAACTGTGATTTATGTCCAAACACACAAAAACAGCCATTTTTTTTGTTGGGCATGACTATATTTGCTAAAGGAAGACAATTCGATTGTTACATTATTTATCAGGCGTTTAAGTCAGCTATCAGGGAGTACACCTAAAACCAACAGTATTGTCACCTGCATCTATTTGATCATCTGGATGGCACTATGCAATAAAGTGGTTTGTTAATAATGTACAACAATGTAAGTGAGTTTTCTTAATGATCTGATTGCTGTGATGCATCTTGGCAGCCTTGGTTATTCAATTTGATACTCTTACCTGATTCCCTTAGCAGCTAGTACGAGCCTTGGCCTTTGGGCAAATGGGCAGAATCTCATGCTATAGAGACGAATCAATCCTTCAGGGACAGGGCCCGGAGCAGGACTGCCTGGGAAAGAGAATGGGGTTCAATTGTAGACATTTAAAAAAAAAAATGCCAAAAAAGGAATCTGCATAACAGATAATCACACTATAAAAATTATCCAATATTTAGTCGAAATGACAAATTACAGTACATGTTATGTCCCTTTTCAAACAAATGTATTTGCATGATGACCTTAATCACACATGAAAACCCTTAATGGAGGTTGTCAGGTATAACTATGGGAGTGCGAGCCCAATTACACCTCTCCCACGGCTGTAGGTCACAGCTTTAGTTACACCACACATGGAAGAATTGTAAACCATATGCTCTGCCCAATTCTGAATCCAGAATAACCTAGCCTCAGTGCTAAGAAGATGACCCACTGACTTCATGCAAGCGCTCCACATTACCGCTATTTCCTCCACTGCTATGGCCGGGTCCAGCGTTGGCGAAGTAAGGTGTGCAGAGGCCATTACATAAAACGCGCAACCTATATGCTTAGAGCAGGAGTGTGAAAACTTTCTATGCTGCGCCACCCTGCCTGCTCAGCCCCAGTGCTTGCCCTTCCCCTCCCTTATCTTGGAACTGACGCCATGGAGTCATGTGATGTCACGTGAACCCGTGGCGTCATTTCTCAGCGTGTTGCCATGGCGACGTGTTGCCCAAAGCCAAGGTAAGTAAGTTACAGAGGCCTCCCGCGCTCCCTGGCATGTAATTTAA
The DNA here is from genome assembly GCF_040206685.1 of Ascaphus truei. Lineage (NCBI taxonomy): Eukaryota > Metazoa > Chordata > Amphibia > Anura > Ascaphidae > Ascaphus > Ascaphus truei. Next base: position 71,045,549 of record NC_134490.1, on the reverse strand, counting down.
ATGTTTTGGGGAAGAGCGCAGGGCCTCTGTAACCGTCGTGCCCCCCCCAAAAAAAAATCTTGTGCCCCCCCAGTTTAAACACCCCTGGCTTAGATTGAAAAATCTAATTTTCCCTAAAAGCCATGCATCCCATTTGGATTGAATAAAGTGTGGGATGTTGCTCCTTTTTTTTTCTAAAAACACATACAAATGTTCCACTCATTTATATACAGTATATTTTTCCTTCCCATTTGCAGAAGCTTTGCACATTATTCACATAAGTATTAGTTTTCCATGTGCAGCACGTTTTTATTGCGTACAATCTGTATGCCTGTGCATTTATGCATTTCCACATTCTTCCAATAAGTTATACCTGTATCTTTAACACTTCCCCGGGCTGTGGGGGGTAATTAAGACAACTTTCCGTTCGCCTGTGTATTGTATGACAAAGCATGGTTTTATGGCGTGAAACGCGTCGTGGGAGGAGGCGCTGTTATAGGGGTCATGCATGGCGATTTATGACTATTTGTTGCCACAATGAAGATTTGACCAATAAAGGGCTTTTAATTTGTAATGGGACTGCGAGACACGGTTTGACTCTTCAGTTTAAGCGTATAGCCAACCAAACCTGGCTCACTACATGAAGTCCCTACCAGCCCCCTTTAGCTCTTGAAACTAGCAGCGACCTCTCCACCCACTGCCTCTGGCCAGGCAGGTCGCTGCGACAACCAGTACCCCACACAAGCAACACCAACACTGTGAAGCGCGTTTCAATTCCTCAACTATTTCCTCAGTGATGGAAACAAACATTTACAGTAGTGGGATGGAGGGCAACCCCTGGTTGAGTCAATTCACCCAAGGTTTGTACCCCACCTAGGCACACCCATTTCTCCTTATTAACAAAGGCATGTCCCTTTTTAAATGCAGGGGAATCCCATGTTATTAGTGACCCCAAAGCTGGGACACTAGATTTTTACATTGATTTAGCGACAGTTTTACAGCCAATAAGCTTTTTACCAACAGACTCATCCCCCCAATCCTCCAAAAAGGAGTTTAAACTCTTAAGGTCACTTTTTTTTTAAGAATATAATTTCATGAACTACAAATTCTAAAATTCTGCTTGGAACCTTAAATGGGCGTTAGAATCCATGTTAAATGGGAACGCAGAAGTGTCACTATACAATGACACAACACTTATGTGAATGTCGGAGCATCCCATTATTATTCAAAGACTCCCACAACGTCACACACTGTGTTCTTACATCCTGACAGCACCAGTTATTCTTGTTTTGTTTTGTGTTTATGTAAAACCAGTTGGGTCTGGAATGTGAGTCAGTGATCCCCAAATTGGATCTTCTACTTACTTTTTTTTTTCCTTTAACAATTATAAAGATAATATTTGTTAGGATTTTTTTTTCTCCAATTAACTTCAGTTTCCAAAGTGTGATGATACCAGGAGGCATCTCTAGTTTTATTTATAAACCCAGAAAAATACTTCCCCACCCCCCTTTTCTATTTATTTTTTTACAGACTCCATTTAACTTTCTTAAAGAAAATTAATTTTATGAAGACTCCTCCTCTTATCAAGTTTGCTTCAACGTTGGAAGACACCTTAGGCTGCATCCCCAGTATGGTCTACAGCGCACGCCTTGCGAACAAGCACCACCCCCCAATCAGGCCAGGCCCACTACGCACCTTGGCGCGCATTCGGCAGCCGCGCTCGACTACAAGTTTTTGCAAAGACAGGAAAACTGTCTTTACAACTTGCGCAGCCGTGATGGTGGGGGAGGGGCGGGGCCATTCCTCTGGCTGCCCGCCAACCACGTGATCGGGTTGCGGCAAAGCAAGACAAAATTCTTGTCTTTCCTGCCAGCGGACGCGTCATCGCGCTTTGCACACACACACACGGCGACGGGGGCCTGCCCCATAGAGGGCTGTGGTGTGTGTGACATGCACGCCGTAGTGCGCCCCGCAGCGGCCACTGTGGCACCTGGCCTTACAGATTAGAGTAGTGTTTTTCAACAGGGGTTCCTAGGAACTAAAAGAGACAGTCCCTTCTCAAATTAAGTCACTTGGTGTCATTGAAGGTATTCAAGGGGTTAACGACCTCACTGCAGGGAAATGAAAGCTAAGGCTACACTTATCGTGCCGGTGGCACGACGGACGCTGGAAAAATCAAACAGAGATGACTTCCAACGATCGCTAACCAAATCGTCGCGTCGCGCTTACTATAAGCGCACGCGACGGCAGCAATGCATTTGTTTTTCGCCGACACTATACGCGCAGCCTTACAGTTTGCATAGTACTTTTTAACCACGTTAGTTATGTAATAGCAAGCAAAGTCCAATGCTGAACCAGCACGTGCTCTGCAGAAGTCAGTGGGTTAATTAGCCCTAGGACCTTCTGAAACACACCACGCGTTAATCCAGGGGTGGTCACTTGGTCCTCAAGGGCCACCCACAGGCCAGGTTTTCCTGATAGCCCTGCTTCAGCACCGATGGCTCAATCAAAGATTGAGCTAACTGTGCTGAAGCAGGGCTATCCTTAAAATGTGACCTGCTGGTGACCATTGAGGACTGGGGTTGCCCATCCCTGCCTTAATCCCTTACAATCATTTCTGTACCTTTTGCCAAAGCCTTCTTTGATCCTGACATTTCCGGTAAGGAATAGGCCTGCAGGCAGACTCCAAGAGTACTCAGTGAATGAAGCAATCTGCATGGGGGGAAAAACAGCAGCAGTTACTTGGTTTGCATTTCAATTATTCCCTTACATAAGCGTGCAGATGCACCCTGACATACCAGTGCTGGAACAGTGAACAGCGAATTCACTTCCCTGCGCCTATAAACTGTCCGTGTCAGTCTCCACCCCTCTTGTGCAATGTACAATAACAAATACACCCCTACAGGAATCTTAAAGCCCCAGTGCCTCTTATTCTCAGCTACATGAGTGTATAATTAAGTGAAAAGACTCCAGTATGTGGTAGTCATGCTTAGTGCAGTCAGGACAGGTTATACTCAGGACAGGCTGGGATTATTGCCGGGACTACTGCTGGGCTCTTTGCGGGGACATGTGGTGCGGGGCCTCTTACCTTCTCCTTCTCCATCTCCTCCTGCAGGGTCTCTCATCATGGCGCCGCAACGTCAAATGGCGTCGCATTGCCATGACAACGTGACGCTGTAGCCATGGCAACGCGGCGTCCCGTTGTCATAGCAATGATGTGCCGTCCCGTTGTCATGGCAACGTGAAACAATTTGCCGGCGCGATATAATAACGAGTGACCCTGCAGGAGGAAATAGCAAAGGGGAAGGTAAGAGAGGTACAAAGGCTCCGGAAATCAGTTTAATTGTTGTGGGGAAGAGCACGGGACCTTTGTAACCGCAGAGTTCGATGCAGTGGAACTGACGGCCCGCCATTAAGCTGACCCTTATAACCTGACCGTACTAAAATATACACTGACGCAGCGTATAACCTGACCACAAACAGGGCCGCTGACAGATTTCTCAGGGACTTGTGCAAAAAAGTGGTTATTTGGTGCTCCTATACAGAGTGTGAAAACAGTGATAAATAATATTAAATATATATAATTACTGAAAGGTGTATTCAGTGCACTAATATAACTTAAATCGTGATAGTGCAAATGTGTAAAATGATGTCAAATTTAGTGAATAAGGTGAAAAGGTCACAGCTCAACCCTATGTAGAGAAGGTCCGATTTCTCTTCTAATCAGATTGTAGTTGTAGCTTTGGGGAGCGCGGGTTTCACCATATAAAAAAAACAAAGAAATACTACAATAGTGCAATAAGTTACCAAATTTCGTGACTTCTAGGTATCAGCCAAAAATGGGGACTCACACTTTCCCAGCAAATAGATAGCAGTTTCTACACTGGTGTAGTCTTAGATGTCTTCAATCTCATGTGAATGACAGGGGTCTCTGCATTATGTTCCTCAATAGAACAAAGATGACGATTTAGTGCAACATTGTTTGTTCAATAGGAATATGTATTAGAACAAATGGTATTAAACTTACATTTGAATCATTAAGCATGGACACATAAAAATTAAAGATGAGTAGCTTGCTTGGATCTTCCGTCTTGCACAGTCTTCCTGGCTGCCGGTGTGCTTCGCGTCACTTCCGGTAGCGGACCACGTCACTTCCGGGTACGATCCGTCCCGATTTTGGAGCAGCAAACTGGCAATAATAAATTTCTGGAATCCAAAGAGCTCACTCTTCACTGACTCTACGCGTTTCGGTTTGTAAACCTTCCTCGGGAGTCCTATCCCGCTGGCGACCAGGTCGCACGCCATTCATGCGCACCACGACACTAGCGTCAGTGCGGGGGCGGAGACCGGAGACAGGGGAGGAGCGTGTGGAACTGAGCTGCATAGCTCTGACGTCAGAGCGGGGCCGGGAACGGGAGACAGAGACAGCAGACCGCCGGGGAGAACGCGCACGCGTTGCGTGTCAATGCCGCAGGTAGGAGAACGCACCCTAGAGCCGTGGTGACCGATGGAGCCCGTACACTGCCCGCGCGCTGCCGCCACAATGGCGAATCCTCACTGAACCACCACAATGGCGAATCCTCACAGTACCCCCTCTAGGAGTACCCACTGGGCGACTCCATGAAGGCTTTTCTGGAAAATTCAAATGAAATCTCCTGACCATTCTTGCCGCATGAACCCGATGACTAGGAACCCAAGACCTCTCTTCTGAACCGAATCCCTTCCAGTGAATGAGGTAATGCAGGGAGCCTCTGGAAATTTTGGAATCTAGGATAGATTGAATTTCGTATTCTGGCTGACCCTGTACCAACACGGAGGTGGTGGGTAGAATGGGAAACCGAGTGTGGGTTCTGGATCACTGGTTTGAGTAGCGAAACATGGAAGACCGAGGGAATTCTCATGGATGAAGGTAAAGACGAACGATAAGCGACCGGGTTAATTCTTTCAGAAATGGCGAACGGACCGAGGAATCTAGGAGCGAACTTCATCGACGTGACCTTTAGCCTAATGTTTTTGGAAGACAGCCAGACTTTATCACCAGGCCTGAATCTAGGAGCTGGTCTGCGATGGCGATCAGCCTGATGTTACTGCCTCCTGACGGCTGACTTGACATTTCAGGGGTGATGATACTTATCCAATTGGGCAATTAATCCCACATTATCCCGCCTTCTGTCAGGTGCCTTCCACCTATGGCAGTAGGCTCTTTTCAGTAGCATCTGTCTTTGATCTTCATGCATTCGTGATGTCCTCAATGATCTGGCAGACGGGCTGTCTCAAGAGAGCCTCTCAGTGTCTCCTGAAAAGATTGTAATTTCTAGACATAGAGAGGATTTTCAGTGAGAGAGATCTAGACCTATTTATTCCACCATCAACAACCCAAACTCTGAAATGTGTGTCTTACATTTGGACCCCGAGGGAGTGAAATATGGACGCATTCTCTTTTCCTTGGATAGAACTAGTGCATCCATAAGCCTTCCCACGTCCATCCCTATTTTTCCCCATTCTGAAAAAGCTAGTGAAAGACCAGGTCAAGAACACAGTATTCATATACCCAGTATGGCCACCCAGAATGTGGCATCCAGTTTTCCACCAGATGATCAAGGATCTGAATCTTTTACTAGGTGCTTCTTCGGCACCAAAGAGCTGCTCAGTCATTTCCACAACACTATGTGTATGTCTAACCTAGTGGGAATATAGCTGTAACCCTCCCTGCCCGGCTCCCTCAGGAGATTACATCGGTGTGATATGTATGTGGCTACTCCACATTAGTTTACCTTGACTCAGGGTGCTGGAATTCAGGCGGCTGGGCAATGAGGTGGCAACGTTGTAGAATAATGTGCACCAGGAACTTTTATAGCACAACTGGCATTTATTCGTGTCCCCAAGCACAGGGACCACTCATTCATATATTGAAAAATGTTGTACAGTATTTTATACAGAGACATACGCAACTACGTTTCTTCCATCAGTGCCCACTCTTAACACTTAAATGGAGGTACTCTGAGTAGGTATAGGTCCCTGTCCCCCTTGTCTCTCTGGAACCATTATCAGTGTTACTCTGATTATTCTGAGCCCATACAGGGATCATGGCTACAAAACAGACGAAGATCCCCCAATGAATGCACTCAAATTACCTAGTAATCAAATGATGGATAAATTAAAATTAATCTTTAATATGAACAACATTTAAAATGAATTGGAAAGAGGGTAATGATGTAATAATCTTGAACCATTCCCAAATGACAGACCAAATCCTAATCACAAAATGGTGTGTAAATCTAAAAAATGCTAATAAGAGACAGAAATCATAAATATCTACCGAAGCTACTGAAGTATCCAACTGAGTACTATATCTCTGGGGATAGCTAGTATATATAGTAAAAAATGTTTACTAAAAAAATGGTAAGGTATAGTGATACCTAATGCCAGTACTGAATTACAATAATATGGTTAAACTGTGTATAGTGTGTCCCAGTTGTAGCACGGTAAAAATATTGTTCTGTATGTTAAGCATAATTACTTTGACGTTTGTATAGCAGAATAAGTAACTGCTAGACAGTCACTACGCAGACACCGTGAAATCCAGTGCGGTTGTTAAAGTGAGTAACTAAAAAATATATATCTCAGGGGTGCTCTAAGTAAAGGGTTAGCACAAAATGTGCGTTTAAACCCTGAGGCACGGTGCAAGGACCGTATCCAGTTATAGCCTCATATAGCATATCATAGTGCCACATTAGAACATTTAGCAAAGAAAAAGCATATGCTAAGTGTAATTGGTCCCCTGAGGCGCGGTTCTGAAGACCGCATCTGAATAAAGCCTCTTATTTGATTACATTGGCATCAAAGCAAATTGGATGGCGCAGAAAAAATGATGATAAACTTGCGCACTATCATGTATCCAAAAACAAACAAATTGTTATGATGATATCACAACCGTGTGGGACACCTGTTTGGGAGGCTATCCATTCATTACACTTAATATAACACACTTGAACCTGTATGTTTGTGTAGTGACTAGGCTTGCTGCTCATTCACCATACATATGCTGCCTTAATGATAGTAAGTCAGGCAACATGATAATGCATATAATGGTGGTTAATATATCTCTATGGAGCCATACTAACAGCACTGACATAAATAGTGTAGAGCAGCGTTTCCCAAACTTTTTTTTCCGTGACCCGGTTATTTTTGAACTTCTCCTTCGTGACCCACTAAATTTTTTATCGCCTATAGGGCCTGCACAGACACACACACACACACACACACACACACACACACACACACACACACACACACACACACACACACACACACACACACACACACACACACACACACACACAGCCACTGATACACACACACACACACACACAGCCACTGATACACACACACACAGCCACTGACAGACACGCAGCCACTGACACACGCACAGATACATACACACAGCCTCTGATACACACACACGCAGCCACTGACACACACGCAGCCACACAGAGACACTGCTACACACACACACACACACACACACACTGATACAGATACACACACACACTCGCTCTCCCCTATACGCACACAGACACAAACAGTGAATTACAGGCAACGACGGATGTGAGTGACTGGAGAGGGGGCCAGGGGCACTTGGGTGGGACGGAGGGGGCCAGGGGCACTTGGGTGGGAGGGAGGGAGGGGCGGAGGGGACCAGGGGCACTTGGGTGGGAGGGAGGGACGGAGGGGGCCAGGGGCACTTGGGTGGGAGGGAGGGACGGAGGGGGCCAGGGGCACTTGGGTGGGAGGGAGGGATGGAGGGGGCCAGGGGCACTTGGGTGGGAGGGAGGGACGGAGGGGGCCAGGGGCACTTGGGTGGGAGGGAGGGACAGAGGGGGCCAGGGGCACTTGGGTGGGAGGGAGGGATGGAGGGGGCCAGGGGCACTTGGGTGGGAGGGAGGGACGGAGGGGGCCAGGGGCCCTTGGGTGGGAGGGAGGGATGGAGGGGGCCAGGGGCCCTTGGGTGGGAGGGAGGGACGGAGGGGGCCGGGGGCACTTGGGTGGGAGGGAGGGAGGGGCGGAGGGGACCAGGGGCACTTGGGTGGGAGGGAGGGACGGAGGGGGCCTGGGGCACTTGGTTGGGAGGGAGGGACGGAGGGGGCCAGGGGCACTTGGGTGGGAGGGAGGGACGGAGGGGGCCAGGGGCACTTGGGTGGGAGGGAGGGACGGAGGGGGCCAGGGGCACTTGGGTGGGAGGGAGGGATGGAGGGGGCCAGGGGCACTTGGGAGGGAGGGACGGAGGGGGCCAGGGGCCCTTGGGTGGGAGGGAGGGATGGAGGGGGCCAGGGGCCCTTGGGTGGGAGGGAGGGACGGAGGGGGCCGGGGGCACTTGGGTGGGAGGGACGGAGGGGGCCAGGGGCACTTGGGTGGGAGGGAGGGAGGGACGGAGGGGGCCAGGGGCACTTGGGTGGGAGGGAGGGAGGGACGGAGGGGGCCAGGGGCACTTTCTGGGTGTGTGGGAGGGGGCCAGGGGCACTTGGGTTAGGGGGCCAGGGGCACTTGGGTGGGAGGGAGGGACGGAGGGGGCCAGGGGCACTTGGGTGGGAGGGAGGGACGGAGGGGGCCAGGGGCACTTGGGTGGGAGAGAGGGAGGGACGGAGGGGGCCAGGGGCACTTGGGTGGGAGGGAGGGAGGGACGGAGGGGGCCAGGGGCACTTTCTGGGTGTGTGGGAGGGGGCCAGGGGCACTTGGGTTAGGGGGCCAGGGGCACTTGGGTGGGTGGGTAGGAGGGGGCCAGGGGCACCTTGGGAGGGGGCCAGGGGCACTTGGGTGGGTGGGATGGGGGCCAGGGGCACTTGGGTGGGTGGGAGGGGGCCAGGGGCACTTGGGTGGGAGGCAGTGACTGGGTGGGGTGACTTACCTTGCCGCCGGACGCTTTCCCCTGCTGCCCCCGATATCCCCTGCTGCCCGGGACGGGAGGTGGGCTTGGGGGCACAGGAGGTGGGCTCGGGAGGGGGTGCCACGTGAGGTGAGCTCGGGAAGCTGGCTGCGGGGGGAAGCGGGCCACAGTAGGAGCTTGTACTTCCCCCTCCGTCCCACGTAACGTGTGGGCCGCAGAGGAGCTGGTACTTCCTCCTCCGTCCCACGTTGGGAGCGGGGGGGAGGAATGGAGCGGGCCCTGCTTGCCCTGCGCAAGCGCGCGGGACCGCGGGGGGAATCACCGCCATTTTTTTAAAATTGAGCAGGGGGGACGAGAGACACCGGGCGGCCAGCCTCGGTGCGACCTGGCAATTTTGGTGCCGTGGCCCAGTGCCGGGTCGCGACCCACCATTTGGGAAACGCTGGTGTAGAGTACTCCAAATAGCACTCATGTATATTACACAGACAGTATATGAGATCGTGTGGGCTAAAGATGGTGATATATAAAGCAGTAGCGTTACTGCTAAATATGCCCAGCGTTATTAAGCATGCTCATATATATAACGTGAAAGCTGCGTAGTATATCCAGAGTTGTCTGCTGTATTGTGTGTGATCAGCACACTTCAGCAGACTCAGAGAGTGGTGTGCACAATTACACAGAAAACGTCCAAGCTAAACATCACTCTCCATATACTGCTGATTAAAGATATAAGCTGAGGTTACATGGCAGCCGGGTTCCGGTGAGGGGGAGAGAGGAGCAGACCAGCCGCAGCACCAGGTTTTTTTTCCCAGCAACAAGTGCGACCCCTCGGTGTTTGGGGCACGAAGGAGTGGTACCCAAGCAGGGAGACGGCATAGAGGTATACCTTGGCACCAGCTTCCCCTTGAGCTTCCCAGGGACCCGTGGAGCACTTCCAGGAGACGGATAAGGGACTGCACATCCCCCTGAGTTGGGCTTCTACTTTTATCAGGCAATTTATCCTGTTTTTCGTTCTACACATTTTTATGTGTTACTAATTGCATTTTTCATTTTCTTTCTATAAAGCATTCACTTGCATCCAGTGTGGCCCTCTTGGTTTTTGTTTGAGGTTTAATTGAGGATTGATCATCCTTACCATGGGGTTGCAACCACTGCAAGTTACTGTACATGGGACTCAACTTTTTTGCCAATCATTAGGCTTCAACCCCCATTGACTATTTAGTCTCTATCTATTGTACATCTCTACCAGCTTGGTTCTTGAACTTTTATAGCACAACACGTTAACTCTAAGATTAACGAAAAGAACCCAGTTAACTGCACTCAAAGTAATATTAATAGCTAAATTAGCCTGGGATACCAATTGTCCCACTAAAGTCACCTCCACTCTCCTCCCCAGCCCCTGCCAGCTGCTCCCCTCCTTGGGCATTGTTTTGTTCAACAACTGTGTATTAACACTGATTCACCCAAGGGTGTAGTTTCTGAGCGCTCAAACACCTTTTTTTGTTTGTTTTATGTTCACTTTAAATACCCCTGAGTGAGGTCGGGATCCTCATAGTAACCGAGGGTGGGGCCTAGCGAACACTAACACTGCTAGAAACCCTTTATGAAGGGAGGTTACACTCTCCCCTAACTAAACTCAATGTTGATAATGTAATCCCAAGACGAGAAGAGTGGTGCACAGCACTGGGAAAAAGATGGAGCCCAGCACATCAAAAAAAGAGTTAAAACTCAATGTTGCCCCCAACATTACATTGGTACACAGTGACACTGTTAGAATAGACATACAATATATACATTTAGTTACATACAGTCCGTAATAACATTTAAACCCTTCACACCTAAACACATTTAACTTTGAGCACTTAACCTTATCCAGGTAGTTGTGCTATTAACACACTGAGCATACAACGAATAGGAAGCCTAATTGTTATATAGTCTATCCCGAACTTCCAGTCGTCCCGGACAGATAATATCATTGCTTTTAACACTTTTGAAACCTGGGGCCCCATAACGTATGAGCTATGTCATAATCTAGTTGCTGTTTTTTCTACCGGAGATAGTGTTCTGCGCTCACTAGCGTTCAAAAGGGTTAAACCCCAGTCCCTTTATCTACTTGTGCCCCAGTTACCATCATCAGATTGTAAGCTCTGTGAGATAGGGTTTTGTGCATATTAGAATTCTATATACAGTATATACAGAAACCCAGGCGTTATTATTGCATTGATATTTTGTTCCAAAGCAACTGCTTTTGAAGTGTATTAATAGCAGATGCATAATACTTTGTGCCAGCTGTATTATGCTTCAGCACCATGACTTAGCACAATATTGTACATATAGTTATCATTGCACCACTGATATGTTTCCAGAGTTAGTTACATATTCCAGATTGTATATACAGAACAGTCATGATGAATATTCATTTATGCAGTGGGTGACTGGGATTTTTAAGGATATTTATTATTATTTAAACTCAATAACCAAAAATATGGGCACTCCAATAAAAGTAAAAGGTTAACACTTGAAGTGTATTAGCTGTCCATGACATGTTGACATTTCGGTTAAAAAGGGAACCTCCCTGAGGTCTTAACTTTGACAATAACTTTATTGGAGTGCCCATATTTTTTATTTTGACCACTGTATGAACTATACCCAACACCGGGATTGATATGTTGCACCCAACGCCTTATAAGTGCATAATTACTCATATTGAGCGCCTCCATCTGCTCTATGTTTTAGTATTATTTATTAATTAGCAATCTGAAAGTTTCAGTTCGTATTTGCTTTCCGGTCGTGAAAAAAGGAACATGATTTAATACAATTCTGAGCCTAATTGCACACTTTGTCCAACCATATCAAATGTTAGAGAACAGCAAAACCATTAGCATGCGCAGTCATTTTGGACAGAGCAGAAACACTGGTAATTTTCTCGGAACCATGGTGTCCCTGGATCCAAAAATAACATAGTTCAGCTCCGGAGAGCTCCCAGTTCCAAAACTCTAAAACAAAATGTGGAAACAATTGCCAATCCCTCCCTAGAGCTGAACCCCCCGTATTCTCTGCTCCAAGCACACCACAGATTTCAACATAGTTTCCTACCAGGAAATCCAAAGTAACACTCTCTTCTGCACTTATTAACACGTTCATATTTTTCATTACTGTATATAGGGTCACAATCCTGTACATGGAATATTGCCGATGCAAAAAAGTCCCTGGGCAGATGAGTTTACAATCAAATATTTATTTCTACAGGGTAGGGACTGACTGTGCTGTAAAATACAGATTTTTTTAAACTGTATTTAGGTGGTGATCACGGCAGGTTTCCATCTTTCCTCGTGACTCTGGATTCTGTTTGCCTCTCCTAGTTTGAACGGGTGTAATAATTTAACCGAGGGGTGCGCAAACTTTTTCCCCTGCGCCCCCCTGCCTGCTCTCCCCCCTCCTCTTACCTTGTCTCCGTCATCAAATGACGCCACGGAAACAAGGTAAGATAACTTACAGAGGTCTTGCACTGTCCCCTATTAATTTAAATGCTTTGGGGAAGTATGCAGGGCCTCTGTAAGCGCCGTGCCCCCCCACCCAGAAATATCATGCCCCCCAGTTTGTACACCTCTGATCTAACCCAACGAACATAGGCTTTTTGCTTGCGTTTTATCAAATGCAATTGTTTCTTTACCATACTAGGGGTTCTGTACCTTTGTAGCTAGTTGTGAAGTTGTTGTTGGTAAGATAAATATCAAACATCTACTCATCAGCAGGGCCGCCAAGATGGGGGCATAGCCGGGGCTGGTGTACCAGGCCCGCTGGCTGGGGGGGGGAAGCCCGGCCGGCACTGCAAATATCCCCCGACCTCTGGCCAGGGCCTGCTGCTGGTCGCGCCCGGGCCCCGACTCTCTGCTGCGTGCAGTACCTTTCCTCTCTCTGTCCCACGCCGCTGACCTTCCACTACAGGTGCGCGATGGGGCTCTGACGTCGGCGTGCCAGAAGTAAGCTTGGCCCAGCTTCCGGCACACCACGCAGTGACGTGAGAACCCCGTTGCGTGCCGGCAGTGGAAGGTCGGCGGCGTGGGATAGAGAGAGGAAAGGTCCTGCAGGCACCTGAGAGTCGGGGCCCGGCCGCGACCGGCAGAAAGGCCGGACCAGAGGTCGGGGGAAATTTGTAGCGCTGGCCGGCTGGCCCCCCGCCCCCCCCTCCCCCCAGCCAGCGGACCCCCGCAGACACCGGGCCTGGCCTGACCCAAGGTAAGTCTGTATTTTTATATGTATTGTGGAGTTTGGGGGAATTTGTATATGTATTGGGGGGCTTGGGGGAATTTGTATATGTATTGGGAGCTTGGGGGTATTGTTATTTGTATTGGGGAGTTTGGGGGAATTTTTGAATATGTATTGGGGGCCTGGGGGTATTTGTATATGTATTGGGGGCTTGGGAGAATTTGTCTATGTATTGGGGGGCTTGGGGGAATTGTTATATGTATTGGGAGGCTTGGAGACATTTTTAGATATATTGGGGGGCTTGGAGGGGCGTTGGATTTTAGGTCTATGACATTATATTTTTTGAATTGGGTCCTCTCCTTGCTCCCGTTGGATCGTGTGCTCCTTCCCATTTCCTGTATTCGGGTAGACCAGCCTCTCTCAAGGGTAGAGGCACAACTGCTGAATTTGTGACATGGTGACTATGCCGGGACCCCGAACTAGATGAAGCATGGGCAATGGTGACAGGGGAAGTGGCGCTAGGTGCTGTGGCCTTGGGAACAATAATGTCCGGGACAAAGTCCTTGAGCCGGGCTATGCTGCGACCAGTTGTGGTCTTCTTAGAGTCTGGGTTTACAGGCCTCCTCTTTCCTCAGCCCATAACCTCATGTAGGTAATACTCCCAGTCTTCCCTGGAGAGGGCAATACTCACCGGAGCGGTAGCAACACAGTCCCAGTCCGGCGGTCGAAACGGAAGTGACGTCATCGGGTGGAGACATCGCGGGATCCCGGTAAAGGTCCAAATCAGCACCGGAAATACAACATCAATGGGGCGTGGCACCAGAAGGTCAACGTGCTCTTGCGCACGGAAGTAAGCACCTGGCAAGGCTTCATCTCCAGATTCCTTCGCCGCTGCCTGCAGAAAGTAAGGGGATGGTTCCTCACCGCTCCGCTGGCTCATGATGGTCATCGGGTCATCTGGATCAGCCACAGGTACCTCCTCGACAGAACTGGGAGCCTCCACGGCCGTGGGGCTTCTCCGCGGTTCAGGCCATACCAGCGCTTGCGATCTTGGGACCTCTGGACTCGCCCTCTCTACATCACAGGTAGGTGGCTCTCTCTTTGCAGCACCGCTGGAGTGGTCCGTCGGTTGGCGCGTCACCACTGATGAGAATCCGTCATGGTCATCATCCAATGATAGGGGCAGAGACACCTCCGCAGGGGAACGGCGTCGCAGCACCTCGCATTCACGGGTGGCTAATGGCAGGAAGCGGTCCCGCTTCTGCGCCAAGCATGGAAGCGCACCCAACTCTCGCTGTGCAGTCACCTTACCCTGTGGTTCTGACATCTGGGGTTCCGGTTCTGGAACCGGGGTGCACGGACCCCCTAGAACATCTGCTAGGGTGCACGGGCCCTGGGCGGTTGCAGCGTCTAGGCTGTCCACCTTGATCAGCGTAGCTTTGGAGCCTCCGGCTGGGCACTGACCATTATGAGCGGTACTACTGGCCATAGGTAGAATGTTCTGCATGCAGCAAGGCGTGGTACTTGGCTCGCCCCCAGGTGTCCTGCATTGAGAGCACCGGCACAGCAGGAACTCTCGGCCGGCTATCTCCACTACCAGGAGACCTCCTGGAAGTTGGTATGGAGTTAGTCGACAATCAGCCATTTATATTATTGTTAGGGTAATCTCTAGCAGCAGCACTGTTAGAAGGGCTCTGTCTTGATCACCAGCTCCGAGGAACTGAGGGTGCGGCAGCTCGCATCCGGCTCCTCCCTCAGTGTAGGTAGAGCTCTCTGATTGGCGCTCACTGTAACCCCTCCCTCTGGTGGAGTTTAGAGGGGCAAGGAGTGGTTCTGGCTCTGCGTTGAGCCACTCACATCGCAGGGGCGGGGCTCTGGCTTACGTGCCAGACCTGGACAGATTTCTGCAAAAAGTTCTCATGCAGCCTGTTTGCAACCAGCACGTGCGCCATCCAGACTTGGCGGGAGACGCCATTTTAGATCACACAGTCCAAATGATGCACTCCCTTGCCGGGCAGCTGCCATCTTGAGTGGAAAAAGTGTTTCAGCATAGAACGACCCTCACGATTTTACAAAGGGCCCCCTCTCCTAGTACATCTGAAGCACATGGTAGTCCCTGACCTGTGGGACATCAATATACCCCAGGCAAGGCAAAACTCCCTCTGCAGCATACTGTAAACGATTGCAGCCCAATACAAGTGCTCTGCGGTTCCATTGTCTGGCTACTGGCTAGCAGTACTCTGGGCTCTCCCTGCAGTACTCTTACGTTGCCCCATCTTGGCTGCCAGTGTCTCGCAGATCTTTCGGTGGCTCCTGGGGACCACCCAGGTACACCCCCCTTCTAGGTATCTCGATTACCCGCCTACAACATCAACAGCCTTATGTCTCCAGATCTATTCACCCTTTAGGGCCGTCTAGGTCGTGCTTTGCGAGGTTTCTCCTCCTGACTACACCTAGCCTCCCTCCTTCCTTAGCACCTGCTCTGGAAGCATACATTGAAAAGAGCAAATCCCTATGTCTTCAATGTACAACAGCGCAGACTCTGAAAGAAAGAAGAGAAGCTTTCTAACACTTCAAAAATATTACAGCGCTCTTATCCAGGGAAGGTTGGAGAGAGAAAATGATCTGCGCAAACACTCTGCGACGGTCGTCATACAGGCAGCCTACAGAGGAACGAAAGCTCGCCAGCTTTATCGCCAGAATAAAGCAGCATGCCTTCTCCAGTCAATATGGAGAATGCAACGACAAAGAAAGCATTATGAACATTTGAAGCAATGTGTAATTGTGGTCCCGTCAAATGTTGGGAAGTGTCTGCAGTGAAGATGTTAAAGCAAAATAAAGGAAGCTGCTTGTGTGATTCAGTTCAGATATAGGTGCTAAGTCACAACCAAGCAAGCTGTGCATTGCTATAAGTGCACCCGCAATGCCGTCTCAGTGCTACAATTGGCTTTCCACACAATTCAGAAAAGAAGAACCGAATTACGACTGAGAAGCACAATACACCGTGCCCACATGGCCCAATCCAGACTCCTCACGATGAAATAGCTGTTATCGAGCTCATTCTTTGGCTAGAATAAGATAGAACTGTATCTGTGATCATGACGCGTGAGGATTCGCCGTCCCGGCGTTCAAGGACCATCTCCTCACCTTACTGGCCCTCTGGTGACAGACACTCAAGATGCGCATTCTTCTGGTCCTGTGATGCGCGCGCGGACCTTGCACAGTCTGCTCCGGCATCTGTGGATCCTGCCCCTCACCTGGGTGTACGACGCGGGCGCTCATCCAGCCTTCCATCTGATGGGCGCGAAAAACTCCGCCCCCACTCTGTTGATCAACAGAACCAGCGTGGCAGAGACGCGCGCTCTAGGCTCCGCCCCGACGTCTCGCAGAACCGGCGTGGGAGTAGCACTCTCTCTAAACCCTGCCCTCTGAAATCTGTGACACGCGCGGGCTGCAAGCCACCTCCTACCTGATCAGGCTGCATCATCGGGCCCACCTGTGTGCACCAGCAGCCTATTAGGTTTCACTTCCTGGTTACTCCTTTATATACCCTTCACTTACAGCTTACCTTTGCTGAGCATAGTCGTTGTGACGCCATGCCTTGCCACATCTAGTTCCTGAACCTTGTCTTGCAAGACCTTGTTGCTGTTAACCTCTCGTTGCCTGAACCCTGCTTGTACCTTGGACTCCGACTCTCTCTACTCCTGATCCGGCTTGTTGACCTTTCTCCTGGCTCCTGTCCTGACCTTGGCTGAATTACTCCAAAGATCCGACTATCTCCTATCCTGCACCTGGCTACGCACCCCGACCATCCGATACTCTCCAATCCAGAACCTGGCTACGCACACTGACGATCCGCAACTCTCCACTCCTGAACCTGGCAAGTACCTCAACTACTCTACTATCTATAATCCTGACCTGGCCTGAACGACTACTCTACACTCTAGGCGCGCCCATGTGGCTGTGGGTCAGCGTATCTCAATTCCCTGCTTCAGCACCGCGGTCGCGCTTCGTTTGTGGTGAGCTACACGTTACCGTCGCTAAAGGAGCAACTCTGGTTGGCCACTCGTCTTTGAAAATGAAAGTCTCGAATACAGGTTTGCCAACTATAAAGAAGAGAAGCCAAGGGCAATGGTCATGTGTGATGAGAACTACAACAAGATGAATGTACTAGAATTTAAGGATCCTGAACCAAGTGCAAATAACCTCTCAGCTGAAAAGTGAGTCGCGCTTTTTGCGGATAAGCCTGTGATGGGTAAGGAAGCTGTAGACCGGGTCCCCTGGTACTGAATGAGCTGCAAAACGGTGCGCCTATAATAGAGATTCCCCGCCATACATCACTTGGAACTTCCCCGCACATGGAAGAAGCGGACAGACTGCGTAAATTATGTATTGAGAAAGAAAGTCCCAAGACTATAAGTCTGCCGACTGCCAAAAGAAGATGCCCCGAATGTCAATCAGAGTTGACAAAATCTCTGCCATGTTTGAGCTGCCCTGAGGTCAATGATGCTGAACCAGACGCGGGTTGTCACCCTAGTGACAGGGAAGAAAAGATCACATGATACATGAAACTCGTTGCCAAGGGAGTAAAACAAGAGTTGGCAAGATGTAAAAAAGGAGCTTAAGTAAGAAGTCCTCCGTGGGGTTGATGAAGCTAAGCACATTGTGGAAAAAATTTATGTATTTGGGGGGGGGTTTGTGTGTGTATTGGGGGGTTATATGTATTTGGGGGGTTGTATGCATTTGGTGGGGCGATGTATGTATTTGGGGGGGTTGTATATATTTCAGGGGCGGGGTTGTATGTATTTGGGAGTGGTGGGTTTGTATGTTTTTGGGGGGTGCGTTTATTTATTTATTAGGGGGTTGTATGTATTTGGAGGTGTGGGGGGTAATTAATGTGGGGGGTTTGTGTGTGTGTGTGTGGCCATATGGGGGGGGGAATGAGTGTGAGGAGAAGAGGATGAGTGAGAGGGGGGTGTGAGTGAGGGAGTGAGCCCCGGGAAATCTCTCAGTGGCCCTGGGCAGAGCACGTGGAAGAAGACCTGTGCGAGCCTGAGAGATCTCAGGGCTGATTGTTAGTGACCGGACAGTCTACAGTACATTCTGCTGGAGAGAACGGACATTGACTGGAGGGAGAGCAGCTAACGCCATGAGGAGGCCCAACGGATCATCTGAGTGAGAACAGCACGGAGGAACGAGCCCCGTCAGAAGGGATCCTCAATCCTCCTTCGCGTTTTGTGAAGTACAGGCCTTGATACACTTATAAGTATTTAAGAGCTTCAACGGTGTGCCAGCACCATCACACAGCCTTAATACCAAGGATTGGGAGGTCTTAGCAACAGACCCTGACATACACGCGTTTAGTGGGGCATGTTATGTTGATGTGTTTATATATGTAGTGATCCTTCTGTTAAGGATCATAAAGGTACCAAAGTGTCCGTTGCTAGTTATTTTATAAATATAGTTACACTAAACCTTACTGTAGCCTGTCTTCTGTTATCTGACCTAATGCCACATCACATAGAGAAGGAGGATAAGAGAGGTCACATATTTATTTAAGCTCCTCCCTTCCCCCCTCCTCCTCCCCTTCCCCCCCTCCTCCTCCCCTTCCCCCCTCCTCCTCCCCCTTCCCCCCTTCCTCCTCCCCTTCCCTCCCTCCTCCCCTTCCCTCCCTCCTCCTACCCTTTCCCCCCTCCCCATCCCCCCCTCCTCCTCCCCTTTCCCCCTCCCCTTCCCCCCCTCCTCCTCCCCTTCCCCCCCTCCTCTTCCCCTTCCCTCCTCCTCCCCTTCCCCCCCCTCCTCCTCACCCTTCCCCCTTCCTCCTCCCCCTCTTCCTCCCCTTCCCTCCCTCCTCCTCCCCTTTCCCCCTCCCCTTCCCCCCTCCTCCTCCCCTTTCCCTCTCCCCTTCCCCCCCTCCTCCTCCCCTTTCCCCCTCCCCTTCCCCCCCCTCCTCCTCCCCTTTCCCCCTCCCCTTCCCCCCTCCTCCTCCCCTTCCCCCCCTCCTCCTCCCCTTCCCCCTCCTCTTCCCCTTCCCCCCTCCTCTTCCCCTTCCCCCCTCCTCTTCCCCCTTCCCCTTCCCCCCTCCTCTTCCCCTTTCCCCCTCCCCTTCCCCCCCCTCCTCCTCCCCTCCCCCCCTCCTCTTCCCCTTCCCCCCCTCCTCTTCCCCTTCCCCCCTTCCTCTTCCCCTTCCCCCCTCCTCTTCCCCTTCCCCCCTCCTCTTCCCCTTCCCCCCTCCTCTTCCCCTTCCCCCCTCCTCTTCCCCTTCCCCCCTCCTCTTCCCTTCCCCCCTCCTCTTCCCCTTCCCCCCTCCTCTTCCCCTTTCCTCCTCCCCTTCCCCCCCTCCTCCTCCCCCTTCCCCCTTCCTCCTCCCCCTCTTCCTCCCCCCCCTCTTCCTCCCCTTCCCTCCCTCCTCCTCCCCTTTCCCCCTCCCCTTCCCCCCCTCCTCCTCCCCTTTCCCCCTCCCCTTCCCCCCCTCCTCCTCCCTTTCCCCCTCCCCTTCCCCCCCTCCTCCTCCCCTTTCCCCCTCCCCTTCCCCCCTCCTCCTCCCCTTCCCCCCCTCCTCCTCCCCTTCCCCCTCCTCTTCCCCTTCCCCCCTCCTCTTCCCCTTCCCCCCTCCTCTTCCCCCTTCCCCTTCCCCCTCCTCTTCCCCTTTCCCCCTCCCCTTCCCCCCCTCCTCCTCCCCTTCCCCCCTCCTCTTCCCCTTCCCCCCCTCCTCTTCCCCTTCCCCCCTTCCTCTTCCCCTTCCCCCCCTCCTCTTCCCCTTCCCCCCCTCCTCTTCCCCTTCCCCCCCTCCTCTTCCCCTTCCCCCCTCCTCTTCCCCTTTCCCCCTCCCCTTCCCCCCTCCTCTTCCCCTTCCCCCCCTCCTCTTCCCCTTCCCCCCCCTCCTCTTCCCCCTTCCCCCTTCCTCTTCCCCTTCCCCCTTCCTCTTCCCCTTCCCCCCTTCCTCTTCCCCTTCCCCCCCTCCTCTTCCCCTTCCCCCCTCCTCTTCCCCTTCCCCCCCTCCTCTTCCCCTTCCCCCCTCCTCTTCCCCTTCCCCCCTCCTCTTCCCCTTCCCCCCCTCCTCTTCCCCTTCCCCCCCTCCTCTTCCCCTTCCCCCTCCTCTTCCCCTTCCCCCCCTCCTCCTCTCCTCCTCCCCTTCCCCCCCTCCTCCTCCCCTTCCCCCCCTCCCCTTTCCCTCCCCCCTCCTCCCCTTTCCCTCCCCCTCCTCCCCTTTCCCTCCCCCATCCTCCCCTTTCCCTCCCCCCTTCTCCCCCCCTCCTCCCCCTCCTCCCCTTTCCCTCCCCCATCCTCCCCTTTCCCTCCCCCTCCCCCCTCCCCCCTCCTCCCATTTCCCTCCCCCTCCCCCCTCCTCCCATTTCCCTCCCCCTCCCCCCTCCTCCCATTTTCCTCCCCCTCCTCCCATTTCCCCCCCCCTTCTCCCCTTTCCCTCCCCCTCTCCCCTCCTCCCCTTTCCCTCCTCCCCTTTCCCTCCCCCCTCCCCCCTCCTCCCCTTTCCCTCCCCCTCCCCCCTCCTCCCATTTCCCTCCCCCTCCCCCCTCCTCCCATTTCGGTCGAAACAGCTGTCTGTGGGTGGTTTTCTGGGTATGCACCTTAACCCTGGCTGTGCTCAAAGCTGTGACCATGCAGCAAGCTTAAGCCTATAGGGAACCATGTTAAAAATGGTTATTGAGGCAAAAAGTGACACTGTGTGCTCATTTGCATGTCATTTCCCAGAATCCCTTGCTGCAGTGGAAGTGCTGTATGCTGGGTGATAATGGGGAAAGGCGGGGTTGCAGACCTGCCTAAGACATGCAGATGAGCATACAGTTATATTTGCATATATATATATATATATATATATATATATATATATATATATATATATATATATATATATATTTCCCACTGGTTACATATAATATTATTCTGTCACTGTATTTTGTCACGTTAAAAATGACGTTATGTTTGATAATTAGATTTTATTCTCATCACACTCACTTAATCACTAATTTAGTGCATTTGATATATCACTTTTTCCACGTGTAATCTGTGGGAGCGCCGACCCTTTCACCTTGTTGTTGTCCTAACAAAGGATGTCTCACCTAACCCGGACCTAGGCTGGCAGCGGGTCCCATATATGGTTGTGTCTCTTCAGCATATCATACCCAGCCCCTGCTAGACCAAGCGACTACAGGACGGGCTTAGGATCTCAGGTTATACGGGATACTGCAGGTCACATAGGAATACATGATATGCATTATAAATACACATAGATTCAAGGAATTACAGTACACACAGGAGAATACATTTCATGGGAGATTCATGCACCATCATATACACACTTTTTGGGGTTCGGAACCTAATACCGGCTGGGTGCAGCGGAGGCTTCAAGGGGAAGTCTGTGCAAACAACAGGGTGACATAAAAGTACTTTTTACAAAGTGCGTTTCTCTTGCATCTTAGCACATTGGTATAACCAGGGTGGGTGGGGGGGGGGGGGGGGAGGAACACCACTTTTCTCTGGAACCGCAGCTCGGCCTGGGACGGGGGATTTGCCGGTCACATCAAAGTGCTGAAATGAGTCACAGTGTTAATGCCTATGCGGCTGGACCAGGTCTCTTATCCTGAGAGAAGTGCTTAGGGCCCAGCCGTCACAATCACTGTTCTAAAAAGTAGTCCTTTGCTTTTAAACGTAGTCGTGTAGCTCATAAACCTACCGGTTCTGTTCCCTGCAGTCTCATAAAACAGCTTGCGCGCACGGTTTGAGCTGAGCTGTGCGACTGAGTTGCCGTGCGGTTCAAGTGCAGTTGGACTAGGTGTGGAGTTATAACCAGAAGAAAAGAGCTGTGCCTCGGTATGTATTGTATTACTAGCATTGGTGTCGGTTTATATTGGTGTGTGTGTGAGATTGGGGATGTACAGTGGGTTCATTTATTTTTACTGCCTGGTTTGAGAGATTAAGAAACAACACACAGAACCCCAGCAAGCTCATTTTAGGAACCCCTGAACCCCCACAAAATATATATGTATATAAGCAGTGGTCGACAAATCACCAAAAAATCTACTCGCCGAACAAAAAAATCTACTCGCCACCTAGTACCACACGTGTGTTGCTTGGGCCAATAGGAGCTCGCCACGATGTTAAATCCACTCGCCCGGGGCGTGCAAATGTATAGGTTTGTCGAACACTGTATGTAAGTGTCAAAAAGGAGAGCTATTGAGCGTGACAAATGTATACAACAAGCAACAGAGACGCCCAATGCTACATCCAATATGACAAAAATACACAGTAAAATACTTATATATTCTCTTGAAAAAGGGTCATTTAGTTTAACCCTTTAGCGCTCCTTTTTGACACCTTATACATATATATTTTGTGGGGGCTCAGAGGTTCCTAAAAGAGCTTGCTGGGGTTCTGTGTGTTGTTTGTTAACTTATTTTCAGCTATCTCAGCTGTTGGAGGTTAGTGGCTCCTCCTTCCCAGGTTTTAAGCTCACCCCTCCCCACTTCCCAAGTCAGCAGGTCCTTTTCATTCTACTAGATATAGATCCAATGTTGGTCTTTCTCCCTCCTAATAGAGGTAAATAAGAATTTTAATCCTAATAGAGGTATATTAGTACATTATTTTCTATTGTAGTGTTAGGACCTGTGAACTCGGTCTGCCTTGTCATGGCTCAGAGGCTTACGACGCTTTGGCCAAAGGATTAAACTAAATGACCCTTTTCAAGAGAATATATAAGTATTTTACTGTGTATTTTTGTTATATTGGATGTAGCATTGGGCTTCTCTGTTGCTTGTGATTTGAGAGATTGCAATGGGTGTGTAAGAGTTAATTGCTTCCCTAACATACGGTGTGCGTGTGCGTGTGCGTGTGTGTGTGTGTGTAATTTATTTTCTTAATTGGTGTGGGGTTACTTGGGGCTTATTTCAGTTGATTTGAGGCAAGTTTGGGCTTGATTTCGTTTACAAAATCCTTTTTATTTTCCCCCAGAAGAGCCACTTCCTGTGTACTAGTCACTGAGAGTTCTTTGGATTTTCATCTGAAAACACTTTATTTTTGTTTATTTGTTCTATTTGGGGGATGTTTTTAATTTTAAAGCTTAAAAGAGGTCTGGGTGTGGCTGTTTGCTGCAGAGAGAGGCTTTAATGAGGGGGGGGGGGGCGGCGGGAAGAAGAGCTGCAGGCGTTTAAAAACGGCTTGCATTTCTCCCCTAGTGGAGCGGCTTAAACAGCCCTTAAATGGGCAGCTCCTCTGTGCACCTCTCACCCTGGCTTCCTCCTCTGATACTGTTTTGCAATAACATCATGTCTAAGGGGAGGAAAGTTGATTAAGAAAGGGGGCTGCAATGAGACCTTCTACCCCCCAAAACTTCACCCTCACCAGCCACAGCCCTCCACCTACAACATTCAGTGCCCTGGCTGCACCTCCCACACCTCCTGCTAGCAGCTCAACCCCTGCAGCCCCATGTACATCCTGGGTGCAGGAGGTCACTGCAGGCACTAGCCCTAGCAAGAACCAGGGTTGCCACCACTCCGGGTTTCACCCGGAGACTACGGGTTTTGGCCACGTATCTCCGGGCTACGAGTTTAGCTAACAAACCTCCAGCTGGTGGCGAGCCGCGTCTCTCGGCAACCACTGCGTCCTCCCAGCAACTACTACCAATATGGCTGTGTAGTGTCAAATGGCAGCGTGGTGCCATGCCAACGGGAATACTACGTGAGTAACAGCATCACATGACACCAATTGCCATGACAACGAGACTCTATGTGATGCCACGATGTCATGTGTTGGCGTATTGCCATAACAACATGACGTAACGTGACGCCTAGGTGCCATAAGGCGTCCCATTGTCATGGCAACTTGATGCCGCGTTACGTCATGTAGCGTCCCATTGTCATGGCAATGAGGCGCCATTTGAAGGTAAGTGCAACATTTTTTAAATAAATTCTCCGGGTTGGCCTTCAGTTGAAGGTGGCAACACTGGCAGCAACTACTGGGGCTTAACCACTCATAAGCAGGAAGCATGGGGCAAGGTGCCTTATACCACCTGGCCAGGGTATTGAGGTATATTTAAGGACTGTGGATGAAATTGTATGTCCCAGAGGACATCGAGAGTAAACTACTGTATCTTCGGCAGCGGTCTTCGCCTAACTAGCTAGGAGTTTTCCCTGTATCTCAGTGTTCATTAAGTATTGCTTGTATCTGTTGTACTGTGCTTGTCTGCTGTTTCCTCAAGATTAATAAACCGATTAATTACACACTTTTGTTCTTTCTAATGCTTGTATGATCCCTGATAGTCCAATCAATCGTGATCATGACAGCGGCAAAAACCTGTGGCCTAGATTTACTAAATAATATTGATATCGTTGAGCAGGAATAGTATTTGGTTACATGTAATAGTCAGATGTTCAAGAAGGGATTCACAACAACGATAATCCAACGGTGGCTGCAGCAAGGGGGGCATCCAGGTGACAGTATACTGTGTAATGTGTAGGTATCATGCCCAAGGGAAAACAAAAGTTTGTAGGATGGTCCAAAGGGTCAGAACCAAATCTTTACTAAAATACTTCAAATCCAGCAATCTTCTGGAAGGTCATCAACAATATATTCCTAGTTTTCTAGCCATTGACAACCATCTAATAGCAAAAAGGATGATACTACTCTGACAAATCTCACTGACATTGCAAACGTGTTCAATTAATACTTTGTGGGGTGTGCTACTTCTCTACTATCAAAGCACAACCCTAACTACAATCACGAAGCTCAACCTGTGAGAACCCCAATAGCTCAATTTATTATCTCTAACTGTCCATGAAATGTCTGTTAATAGAATGCATAACCTGTGTTCATTTAATATGACCATTTATTATCATCATAACACTGTGTCCAGGACATACTTGAAAACGAGAGGTAACTGTCACGGTAGCTTATGACAAGATATAATGAACACCAAATATCTGGGTTGAACTGAACGAGGCTTAGATATAATAAAATATAATTTATTCCTTAAATAAGGTGAACACAGCAATATAGTACAATTAACAGGCAAGAAGATAACACTTACTTAGGGTTGGGGAATGGAGAAGTATCCAATAGCAATTCTCCAGCAGTCCAGTGACATTCAAGATGGAATCAGAAGCACAACTCCAGCAATCCAGTGACATTCAAGATGGTATCAGAAGCACAACTCAAAACTGTAGGGTTGACACAGTTTATATACCTGTGCAACCCTATTCTTAACATTGAACACAGCCTATTGGTGAACAATTATCTGTAACCACTCTCTAATGTGGAGACACAGACTAACAGACTAACCCATGCCCTCAGGTAACAATTAGACTGGCAGAGTTTGTTGATTGACTAATACTTAATCCCTAGACATTGGGTAGCAATCAAGGCAGTTACTTTTTGATCACCGTGCTTAGGCTACTCAGCCGTCTGCCCTTCATGACTTATTAGCCTAGCAAATGGCGTCTGCATTTTCAGAACAGATCCAAAATAAAATACATATACACTTTAATATCTACACATATTAATAAGTTCCATTCTGGTGGGCTCAGTGGGTCGACATTTGCCAGTTTTTAATGCCTACAGTGACTCCACATATTGGCCAAATATGAACTCTCTGCGACCTCCAGAACTGGAGATACAGAAATGCACTTTAAAACATTAAAATACATGCTTATAATGAAACATGGGAACAGGGGAACATACATTTTCAAGGTACAACAAGGTGCAAACCTCATCCCTGGAGCGCAGTCCAGTTAACCCCTTGTCTCTCTGGTGAGGTCAGGGGATGGCCATATGGGGTGCAACCCCTTTAATACCGGGCCACCTCCTTTCTCCCTCTACACCTCCCCTTCTTAATGGGTGACCTGTGGCCCACTGGCCCCAACGGGGAGTGGGGCAATGCTGGCACCCTTAACGAACTCAGTCTCAGAGGGATAGTCCTGACGTGAAAGTCCATCAGCATTGCTGTTTTCACTACCCTTTTTGTGCTGAATAGTAAACTCAAACTCTTGCAAGGCCAAGCTCCACCTTAGCAACTTGGCATTCTCCCCTGGTGCCCTCTGCAGCCAACTCAGGGGGTTGTGGTCTGTGAGGACCGTGAAAGCCCTTCCATACACATAGGGCTGGAGTTTTTTGAGTGCCCACACAATGGCCAAGCACTCTTTCTCAATGGTGGCATAGGCCACTTCTCTGGGAAGTAGTTTTCAGCTGAGGTACACCACAGGGTGCTCTCTACCGTCGTCCCCCACTTGGCTCAACACAGCCCTAATGCCATAGTCCGAGGCATCAGTCTGTATGAGGAAATGTTTGGTATAGTCTGGGGCAGACAGTATGGGGGCCCCAGCAAGCGCAGTTTTCAGTGCCTGGAAAGCAGTTTCACAGGCAGGAGTCCAGGTGATAAGCACAGGCAGTTGCTTCTTAGTCAAATCAGTCAGGGGTTTGGCCACAGCGCTGTACTGTGGGACAAACTTCCTATAGTACCCTGCGGTGCCCAAAAATGCCATGACCTGTTTCTTGGTCTTTGGAACAGGCCACTGAACTATGGCTTCTACCTTGGCTGGCCCTGGTTTGAGGTGTCCTCCACCCACCCTGTGTCCTAAGTACAGGACCTCTGCCATCCCTACCATACACTTAGAGGGTTTCAAGGTAAGCCCAGCCTCCCTGATCCTATCCAGCACCGCAGCTACATGTCCTAAGTGGGAGTCCCAGGAACTACTAAAGAGCAATGTCATCTAAGTAAGCCCTGGCATAGCTCTGCATCCCTTCCAGTAACCTATTGACCAGGCGTTGGAAGGTAGCCGGGGCATTCTTCATCCCAAATGGCATCACCAAAAACTCATAGAGGCCACTTGGAGTGATGAATGCTGACTTCTCCCTAGCCTCCAGGGTCAGTGAGATTTGCCAATAGCCTTTGCTCAAATCCATAGTGGTCAGATACTTTGCCCCCGCGAGTTCATCTAGTAACTCATCCATGCGGGGCATGGGGTAGGCATCTGACACCGTCCCAGCGTTGAGCAATCGGTAGTCCACACAAAACCGGGTGATCTTGTCCTTCTTAGGAACTAGGACTACCGGGCTTGCCCAAGGACTCTGGGACGGAGTAATAACCCCTAGGGTCAGCATCTCCTCTATCTCCCTCTCCATACTGGTCTTGACCTCTGCTGACACTCTATAAGCGTGCTTATGCAGAGGCCACAGGTCCCCTGTGAGCACTGGGTGTTTTGTGAGATGTGTGGTCCCTGGAATGTCAGTGAAGAGGGCCCCATACTTAGCTAGCATGTCCCTGGATTCTCCCTTCTGCCTAGCACTCAACTGTGCCCCTATCTCCACCTGCTCCACAGTGTTTCCCTGCCTGCTAGAAATCATAAGGGGTCCTACAAGATCCATTGCTACTTTCTGGAAGGGTTCCCCTATTAACGGTAGGGGTTTCAGGGGTGCCTTCACACGGTCGCCCGCCTTACCCACTCGCTGGCAGGCATCACAAGAGTGGCAGAAATTGCAGACATCTCGAGATGCCCCCGGCCAGTAGTAACGCTGTAATAACCGGGCTCGCGTTCTGTTGACCCCCTGATGTCCCGCTAACGGAATAGAGTGAGCTACCCATAACAGTTGCTGTCGGTACCCCTGGGGCACTACTAGCTGTCGCTTACCGGTCAATCCCTCCTCTATCCCTGGGTTCCCTTCTTCTCTATACAGGAGTCCCTTATACCATAGGCAGCGCTCAGTGCCTTCCCCTGACTGAGATTCGGACGCCCGCAGTCTCACGCCGGCCAGGGTACGGTCTGTCTTCACTGCCTCCCTAAACTGGGCTCTTAATTCTGGCCACCCCCAGTCATGTCATTGTCCGGAGAATGGGGAAGGGTGAGGGGAAACAGTAAGTCAGTCTGTGGTTGCAACTGATCCTGGCTTACCTCCCCGGGCTCCTCTGCGCCCTCCACTAACATTGGTCCCAAAGGCTGGGATACTGGCACCGCCGCCATTGCCGCGGTCTGGCTCCGGGTAACCGCCGCCACTGCATCGGGCTTGGGCACTCGGTCATAGGTGCAGGTCATCGGTCCCAGATCGTTGCCAAGAAGAACATCGGCATCCAAACCGGGTAAAACCCCCACCTCCCGCACACCCTGGCCCTCCCCCCAATCCAAAAAGATTCTGGCCACTTGCAAGAAACGTGGCTCTCCGTCGGCCACAGTGATCTGTATCCCAGGGCCTGGGATCAATTCCTCTGGCCGGACCCTATCAGGTCGGACCAGGGTCACTGCAGCTCCTGAATCCAGCAAGCCGACTGCTTGCCGGTCACCGACTGTGACCGGGGTGAGATGTCTGCTCCGGCCGTCCGTCTGCTGCAGGTCCGCACTGAGATGTCCTCCGCTCCTGGCTGTGGGCACCGATGAAACTGGGACAGGTGTGGAATGGGACGCCTCGCTGGGAGTTGGTTCCATGACCGGTCCGGTGTCTTTGGTGGAAGCTTCCCGCACGTGGGCTACCGGCTTCGCAGCTGGGGTGTGTTGCCCCAGATGGGGTCCGCCGGAATGCAGGGGTTCCGGGCAATCTGGTCTGATGTGACCAGGGCGGTTGCAGTTGTAGCACCGGCGCTCGTGCCGGAGCTCCCCGCCTTCGGTGGACTGCTGCCTGCAGGAAGCCTCTGAGTCCATTGGGGGGTATTGGCAGACCTTCTGGCCGGTGCCGCCGCCACCGCCGCCTTGGCTACTGTTTTGGCGGTCATCAGGGCTCGGCTGGCCACATAGTCATCTGCAAGCCTCGCCGCCTCCTGGTAAGTCTTGGGCTTCATGTCGTACACCCAAGCCCTCACCGCCGGTGGGCACTGCTCCATGAGCTGCTCCTGAAAGATGAGGTCCAGCAGGCGTTGGTAAGTCCGTGCCTCATAGCCCTCCACCCAACGTATCCCGTATAAAGCCATGCGGGTCACGTAGGTAACATAGGACTCCTGGGGCTGCCTCTCCTCCTGCCGGAATTTACCCCGGTAGGCTTCAGGGGTAAAACCGTACTGAAACAATAACAGTTTTTTCAGGTGTTCGTAGTCATCAGCATACTCATCTGGAAGCGCCATCATTGTCTGCTTAGCCAAGCCGGACAGTAAGGGGTTCAAACGTGCAACCCTATGCTGGGGCACTTTGTACCGCCGGCACTGCGTTTCAAAGTTCTTTAAGAAACTGTCAATCTGACCAGTACCTTCCACGAACTTGGTGAGACTGTGCTGGTCCAGTTTGAGTTCATCTGTTTTGGGTTGGACAGGGGGGCAATAAGCGGGTCTGTTCACTGCCATAGTGATAAACTGCAGCCGCTCCTCCGGTGACCCTCTGTCTCCCCACACAGTAATCAGTGCCAACATTTCAGGGGTGAACGGACTGGTAGCCGCAGCAACCAGTACCCCTCATGTTGCACTGCTCCCGGGAGGTGCACTCGTTCCCTCCCCGAGATTCTGCCGCCCCGGCACTGGGTTCCTTCCCTGATCTCCGGGTGGCTGTAAAAGGGCAAGCTGAGCCATATCCTGAGGCTCTGCAAGCCGGGCTTCATAGTCACCGATTGCGTCAACCATGTCTGCGACCTCCTGGTTCTCATAGGGCAGTCCATATTCACGGCACTTGTCCTTCAGCTGAGCTCGGGTCCACATGTTGGATGAGCCTTCAGCCTCGCTCATGGTTCAGTCGCAGCAGTGAGGTGATGTTACAACTTGTGTTAACTGTTGCACTACTGTGTGTTCAATATCTTTAGTCCCAGGAACTTGCAATTACCATCAAGTTCCTACTATGTTACAGTATCCCGCAATATACTGTAACACAGGTCCAGTTCAATCCCACCGCTTGCCACCAGTTAATTATAGAGCTTGTCACGGTAGCTTATGACAAGATATAATGAACACCAAATATCTGGGTTGAACTGAACGAGGCTTAGATATAATAAAATATAATTTATTCCTTAAATAAGGTGAACACAGCAATATAGTACAATTAACAGGCAAGAAGATAACACTTACTTAGGGTTGGGGAACGGAGAAGTATCCAATAGCAATTCTCCAGCAGTCCAGTGACATTCAAGATGGAATCAGAAGCACAACTCCAGCAATCCAGTGACATTCAAGATGGTATCAGAAGCACAACTCAAAACTGTAGGGTTGACACAGTTTATATAATTGTGCAACCCTATTCTTAACATTGAACACAGCCTATTGGTGAACAATTATCTGTAACCACTCTCTAATGTGGAGACACAGACTAACAGACTAACCCATGCCCTCAGGTAACAATTAGACTGGCAGAGTTTGTTGATTGACTAATACTTAATCCCTAGACATTGGGTAACAATCATGGCAGTTACTTTTTGATCACCGTGCTTAGGCTACTCAGCTGTCTGCCCTTCATGACTTATTAGCCTAGCAAATGGCGTCTGCATTTTCAGAACAGATCCAAAATAAAATACATATACACTTTAATATCTACACATATTAATAAGTTCCATTCTGGTGGGCTCAGTGGGTCGACTTTTGCCAGTTTTTAATGCCTACAGTGACTCCACATATTGGCCAAATATGAACTCTCTGCGACCTCCAGAACTGGAGATAGAGAAATGCACTTTAAAACATTAAAATACATGCTTATAATAAAACATGGGAACAGGGGAACATACATTTTAAAGGTACAACAAAGTGCAAACCTCATCCCTGGACCGCAGTCCAGTTAACCCCTTGTCTCTCTTGTGAGGTCAGGGGATGGCCATATGGGGTGCAACCCTTTTAATACCGGGCCACCCCCTTTCTCCCTCTACAGTAACTCAAGGTATTATTTCCTGATAAAACATTTGATAAATAAATAAGAACCAACTAATTACACCACTGTATACAGTTGTTCTTTTCATGTGCTTTTCATCCAGTATCTAGTGTTTGTCTTTTGACAGTAAGGCGATTCGGCTGGTGGATCAGCATTGAAAATGATGAACGATCTGCTGCAGTGGTTAAGAATATTCTGCATCACAAGCATGATATTCTAGTGTTTGTGTCCAGCATCAGACTAATGAGACGCGGTTTGGGCTGGACCTATGGACATGTGCTGCACTGTACAGTTTGTTTCTGCACATGCCAAGAGATATACATTGAACATTGTACCATATTCCCGTTCTAACCACTTTTTTAAATTATTATTGCAGAGCGTAATACACAATAAGGGATGTTAACAAGATTAAAAGAGTTGAAACAAGCACGTGAATGGATTGAGAGTGGAGAAAAGTTTTGAGGATGTCATATTTTCTGGTGAGACCTCGGTCGCCCGGGATCAATTTTCCACTATTTGGCATTCAGAATTTTTTAGATCCTTGAAACCTCGACCTAAGCATCCACTCAAGGTTCATGCGTGGGGGGCAATCTCTAGAATTTGACCAGACCTATAGTTATATTTGAAGGTAAGCCCACTTTGGTTTTAGTGTTGTGAACAATAACTGAATATTAATGTAACCCTGTCCCTTTTCTCATCAACTGAAACAGTGGGCTGTTTTATTGTATCTCCAAGTATCGTGGATAAAGTCAACAACCAGGAGGTCATTATTGCTCAGGCAGCAGCACCATAGATTTCTGAATACTTCGGGTCACCGATTATTTCAAAATTACAAAGCTCTAAACGATGTTGTCCCACCATACATCTCAGCCCTCATCTGCAAATATAGCCCTAAACACCCACTATGTTCTGCCCACAGCATCAGTCTTTCCTCCTGCCTTATCACCTCCTCTCACTCCCGCCTACAAGACTTCTCCTGTGATGACCCCTCTCAATGGAATTCCTTACCCTGCACCATCAGACTCTCGCCCAGCATTCAGACATATAAAGACTCCCTGAAAATGCACCTTTTCAATGAAGCCTATCTGGCATACCTACAACCCTACTGGGACTTGCTGTGTGGATGGACCGATCTCCACGCTATGTAACACCCCTCTCGCAAACCTTAATGGGATCAGCTGTTGGGCTGGACCATACTACAACCTGAGTTATACTCCATCCCACAATGAGCAGCCACTTAGCCTTTTTATTTCAACATCGTCCCGCATTCCCTCTAGAGTGTAAGCTCCCACTAGTGGGGCCCTCATTACCTCTCTGTATCTGTTTGTGCATGTCTGTCCTTATTTGCATGTAACACTGGTTATATAATTGTGAAATCTCTGTACCCCTCATTGTAACACACTGCGGAATATGTTAGTGCGTTACAAATAAATGATGATAATAATAATATGTGAACTCTCATACCAATGGAAGTATAGATAAATACTATACATTTGCAAATGTAGCCACTGGGGGGCAGCCGAGTAATAGGTTAAAAGAAAAGCCCATTTGGCAATTGTATAATTTAGCAGAAGTTTGCCGCTTTACAGATGTGGTGCCTATTACGTTTAATTGCATCAAAAGTCCCCAAATTGCGTTATTTGGGATACTGTGTTCAGTACTGAATCTCCTGTCGAAATTTTAGAGATGTGCAAATGTCTCCAAAAGTAGTTGGGAAATTTTCTGTAAATTCTGCCAAATTCGCAAAGTTTTCACCAAGCTTTTTTAATCAAGAGATGTTAATATTCAAATGATTTAAAGTAGCATGTTTAACATGTATTAACTATATCTTTTGTTTTTATGTTTATCACTATTCTGCTGGAGTTCATCACTTTTAAATCGGATATTTAAAAAAAAAAAAAAACCCTTTGGTAGATTTTTTTAAAATGCTTGTGTGTATATAGATAGATAGAGGAGATACAGATGATATATGGATTGGAGTGCTATCTTGGTTACATTTAGATGTATATTGTTGATCAGTTACCCTTTTTTTCCTGCTGCAAGCCAAATTATTTTGCGGACTTGTTACCCACTTGTAAACTCTGTAACAAGAATAAAAAGACAGTCTTTTTGTGAATTGCCCTGGCCAGCTTTACATGGGTCATTCTCTTTCCCATTTCAGTCAGTACACAGTACAGCAATTCTTCTTCTTATTATCATCGTTTATTTGTGAAGCAACAACATATTTCGCAGTGCGGTACAATGGAGTACAGAGTTATGTACATGACATAAACAGTTACATACAAGTGAGGACAAACATGCACAAACATATAGTGGTAATGAGGGCCCTGCTCGTCAGAGCTTCCACTCGAGGGAAATGGTAGGTGCCTTGTTTAGTTTATTTCGTTAGCGTTTTAAGTCTGTGTTCTTGCACCCTACAATGAATTACATAGTTACATACATACATAGTTACATAGTAGATGAGGTTGAAAAAAGACATGCGCCCATCAAGTTCAACCTATGCTAAATTTAGACAACAGATACTTTATTCTATATATATACTTACAGCATATTGATCCAGAGGAACGCAAACAAAAAACCCCATTAAGGGGAAAAATTAATTCCTTCCTGACTCCAAGAATTAATCCCTGGATCAACGTCCTTCCCATGTATACTTATTTGGTATATCCCTGTATACCTTTCCCATCTAAAAAGATGTCCAACCTTTTTTTGAACAAATCTATTGTATCTGCCATCACAGTCTCCATGGGTAATGAATTCCACATTTTAACTGCCCTTACTGTAAAGAACTCTTTCCTTTGTTGCTGGTGAAATTTCCTTTCCTCCAACCTTAAGGGATGGCCCCGAGTCCTTAGTACTGCCTGTGGGAGGAATAGTTCTTTTGAAAGCTCCTTGTATTGTCCCCGAATATATTTGTATATAGTTTTCATATCTCCTCTTAGACGCCTCTTTTCTAATGTAAATAAATCTAATTTAGCTAGCCTCTCCTCATAAGTTAGATTGTCCACCCCCTTTATTAATTTGGTGGCTTTTCTCTGCACTCTCTCTAGTTCCATAATGTCTTTTCTTAGGATTGGTGCCCAAAATTGTATTCCATATTCAAGGTGTGGTCTTACTAGTGCTTTGTAAAGGGGCATAATTATGCTTACTTCCCTTCCATCCATTGCCCGTTTGATGCAAGATAAGATCTTGTTTGCCTTTGCAGCTACTGCATGACATTGGGCACTATTGCTAAGCCTGCAGTCTACAAGCACTCCTAATTCCTTCTCCATCAAGGATTACCCCAATATATCTCCATTTAATTTGTAAGTCGCCTTTTTATTCTTGCATCCCAAATGCATAACCTTACATTTATGTGTATTAAACCTCATTTGCCATTTACCTGCCCACGTTTCCAGTCTCTCTAAGTCCTTCTGAAGGGAAATTACATCCTGCTCTGATTCTATTACCTTACACAATTTAGTATCATCAGCAAAGATGGAGACTTTGCTCTCGATCCCAACCTCAAGGTCATTAATAAACAAGTTAAAAAGCAGGGGTCCCAGTACTGATCCCTGAGGTACTCCACTCACGACTTTAGCCCAACCTGAAAAAGTTCCATTTATGACAACCCTCTATTGTCTGTCCTTTAACCAGTTTTCAATTCAGGATCATATATTATTACTGAGTCCAATTTTCTTTATTTTGTACACCAACCTGGTGTGAAACCATATCAAAAGCCTTTGCAAATTCTAAGTAGACCACATCAACTGCATTACCCTGGTCTAAATTCCTACTTACCTCCTCAAAGAAACAAATAAGGTTAGTTTGGCAAGATCTATTCTTCATAAATCCATGCTGACTATTACTAATAATTTTTTTTTCCATTAGGTATTCCTGAATATTATCCCATATTAAACCTTCAAGTAGTTTCCCAACTATTGAAGTCAGGCTTACAGGTCTGTAATTTCCCGGTTGTGATCTAGCATCCTTTTTAAATATAGGCACCACATCTGCTTTACGCCAATCTTGTGGTACTGAGCCTGTGGAAATGGAGTCCTTGAATATTAAATATAATGGTTTTGCTATTACTGAGCTTAACTCCTTGAGAACTCTTGGATGTATGCCATCGGAGCCAGGTGCCTTATTTACTTAAATTTTTTCAAGTCGCTTATGAACTTCTTCCTCAGTTAACCAATTGTTCATTAATATGGAGGTTGTGGCTTCCTCCTGCGGCACTACTATTGAACTTGATTCTTCCCTGGTAAACACAGAGGCAAATAATTTGTTTAATATCTCAGCTTTTTCCTTATCTCCAATAATCTGCCTACCCATCTCACACTGAAAGGGTCCTATATTTTCTTTTCTCATTTTTTTGTTATTAAGGTACTTAAAGAATTTTTTAGGGTTGACCTTACTTTCTATTGCTATCCATTTTTGCTAATTTGATTGCCCTTTTGCAATTTTTGTTACATTCCTTATAATTCTGATACGATGTCTCTGTCCCTTCTGACTTAAAGAATCTAAACGCCTTCCTCTTCTTGTCCATTTCCTCCCCTACCTGTTTATTTAGCCACATTGGTTTTGACTTATTTCTTTTATTCTTATTACCCAACGGTATACACTGATAAGTGTGCTTTTCTAACAATGTTTTAAAGACTGCCCATTTATCTTCTACATTTTTCCCTGCAAAAACATCATCCCATTGTATTACTACTAGATTAGACCTCACTTTATTAAAATCTGCCTTTCTAAAGTTTAAGGTCTTTGTTGAACCCAAGAAATATATTTTTTGATAATTAAAGATGTGTCGGTGGGTTTTAAAAGATTCTTATAGCGCAGGCAATATGCACTTTTTTTTCTTTCTTTTTTTTTAATGTTACAGGAGCTTAGATTAACAGAAATATTTGTAGCACAAAAACTGAATACAAGAGCTGTGTGTGCTCCCAAATCCTCGAATTGATGAACATCGACATACAGCACAGGATGAAAAAGCATTTCTAAGACCTGTATTCTTAGTTTTGGGGACGATTTCCGCTCCATTCAAATAAACAAGAATAACATCTTTGCTCAGGAAAGCAGATGTTAGTGATGAGATGCCTAGAGATACATCCCTGTACTGGGATGGACTCAAACTGGTCGCTAGAGAATATTATCTATGACTCTCTAGACCTAGTATCCTGGGTGTTCTCATGGCTGTTGCTGTGTTTGCACTATATGACTCATTATGTCCCAGTGTCTCTGTGAGGGAAAGTGTAATGTTGTTTACATGGGAAAGTTGAGCTCATATATTGCCTAGCTAGGTTTCCATTTAACTTGATCCAGGAGCCCTACATCCCACAGGACATTAGCTTAGGTGCTGGACTCTTCTATTGCATCATCCTCACTTGGAGTAATATCAATTTTTCTATTAGTGCTTCTGGTTATTCACTTTTTCATAGGGAGTGTTTTTAACAGAGTGAAAAGAAAGTACCATTGAACATTTTTTGCCCCTTGGGAACAGGCCTGAAGGGGTTTCGCCCCGAAACGTTGCCCCCCTTCCCCTTGTGGCAGGATGACTATGGTTAGTGAAGAAACAACACGACTCTTCTGGTGAAATAATATGCTGGTGGATTTATTTGTCCAAAAGTGCACCAAAACAATGGGTACTCTGTCCCTTTAAGTGCAATAAATGTCAACAAAAACCTATCCCCGGTTGGGGAACCGACTAAACAAAAGTGCAGGCTATCTACCTGGCTGGCTAGCTAACCTAGTCCAGCCCAACAATGTTCAACAACACCAGTTGGCTCCTTAACTGGGAGCTTTATTCCCCCCTTGGGACAGGATCAATCTGAGCAGCCTGTGTCTGTCTGTCAACACTCCTCTGTCTTTTCTCTCTGCCTGAGAGAGACTGCTGCTCCAGAGGCATTTCCTCTTCCTGTTTTAAAGCAGGTGAGCTAGCTTAATTTGAATCACCTGTGGACTGCTAAATAAGATGGGTTAACCCCTCGTCTACTGGAAAGCAGGCATACTGCCATCTCCTACTAATGTATTCAGAGTCAATGACCCTGTCACACCCTGTATTACCACTTTCTCCCCTCCCCCCCCCCCCTTCCCGGGATTTCCCTACATCTGTTTTCTCTTTCCTATCCTTCCCCTTCCCCTTCCCTTGTTTCTCCCGCTCCTTCCTTGTCACATTTACCGCATATTTTTTTTTGTGCTTCATTACACCCCTTTGGGGTTTATGTTCTTGTTTCAGATTAAGGGCCTCATGCAGTAAGCAGTGATAAGCCATTTATCGCCAAAAAAGCCTACAGCGATTCAGTAAACCCCGATAAGCCGGTAATAAGAGCAAAAATCGCCGTTTTTTAATTTGCCGGGGGGAAAAAATCGCCAAACACGTGGCGCTAAGCCACTTATCGCCAGTTTCTCAAACTCGCTCAATTCTAGTTGCCCGCTCTAGAATGGAGATTGGAGATTTCCTCTCCAAATCATCCCGCCAGAAAAAGTTGGCAGGAAGGTGGTGAGAAGCTGCCGAGAAGCGGCGAGACGGCACTTAGAAATAGAAATGCATTTTTCCTGCATCGGATTGATGCCGGGAGACTCCGGAACTGATATCCATTAATATCACCACTGGAGCCCCCCGGCATGAATCAGATGCGTGAAAAATGCATTTACAGGCAACTTCATTACCTTAGCGGCTAACCACTAAGGCAATGAACGGGTTAACCACCAGTGCCATACTTATTGTGGGTAGCGGGGATGGGTGAAGGTGGTATTTGGCCCTTGGTTGGTGTTTAGGCCTTGCGGGGGGGCTGCGGGTGGACTTAACCCCTTCATTACCTTAGTCGTTAATACCGCTAAGGTAATGAAGATGTTAACCCCTCCCACTACCCACACGGTAGCCCTAAATACCCATCCTGGGGGTTCTACTACCCCCTTCACCCACCCCCGCTACCCACAATAAACAAAAATACATACAACAGCCCCACTACCCACCTCCTAGGCCACCAATAACCATTACAATATGTAATAAACACCAATGCATACATAAAACCATCATTACTTTTTTTATATGCAGTAGGAGAGAGAAATGGCAGAGCACAACCGGAATCATCCAAAAAAAAGAGAGAATTAGGAGGAAAGTGCGTTTGCCATAAAAGGGTTTAATAGTCACGGAAGGAAAAAGGGCAAGGCATTACCCTACCAACATGTTTCATGCTACACAGAGCACTTTATCAAGGCATACACATCCCATCATCATTAACATATTCAAAAGGTTAAAAAATAATTGGCTTACCAATTCTGAAGCATGTCTAGGAGCCACCCCATGATCTGGCTGATGAAACTCTGGTGTGGGGTCAACTAACCGCGTGAACAAAGAGATGAATATCATACCACTGTTTATTACACCAGGGGAGCACAAACTTTTTTCCCTGCGCCCCCCTCCCGGCAGTTCCCCTCTCTCCGAGCCCCCTGCCCCCTTACCTTTGCTCTGGCGGCGGCGTCATGACGTCACGTTACCATGGCGACGCGTGTAAGAAACAGCCTGGGGCCAAGGTAAGTGAGATTTACAGAGCCCTTCGACGCTCCCCCGGCACTTAATCTAAGTGCCTAAGGGGAGCACGCGGGGCCTCAGTAAACCCCCGCCCCGCGCCCCCAGTTTGCGCACCGCTGTCACAACAGAGCAGACAAGCTAGGGTAGTACGATCCATCATTGCCAAACACTGGGATACATTGAAATTGGATAAATGACTAACATCATTGGTACAGATGGGACCTAAATTTGTATTTAAGAAAGCCAGATCTTTGGCAACCTTCTTGTCTCCAAGTCTCTACAGTTCGCAATCCAGTTATGGTGGGATTCCCAAAAGAGGGTACCATAAATGTGGATGTTGCATCATGTGCTATTATGCATTGCTTCATTGTATCCTTTGGTTCAGTTACTGTTGCGACATATGCTACTTTAAATGCTGAATAAGTATAGGAATCTTCTTATAAATTCAATGTATCTATCAGCATGGATTGTTATAGGTTTGAAGAAATAACATTGGTATAGTGAGCGATAAGATACTGTACAAGGATGATCAATGTATGTGTTTTTAATCATTGTAGATTTTATATGTGTTTTATTATATTCTTTGTACATATCTCTTGCTATTGGACCGCACTCTGGCTACCTTAGTTATCCCTATTGGTACCTCCGCAGATTGACAGAAATCAGGTAATCAGCCAGAACAGGGGCGGGGAAGGTGTTTCTAGGTAGTCAGGGAGGTGCCTATATAAGGGGTTACTTCCGAACACCTTGTCACTCTTTGATAAAGTGCCGTTGAGGCAGGAAATGCGTCAGAGGACTACCATCTGTTTGTATGTGGCTTGGCTTTATGCCAAATAAATACTTCATTTTTACCTGCCTCCAGCCTGGCTTTTTCTGCAGTGCTCAACCTTACACAGTTTTTCCTATAGCACAGGGGTGTGCAAACTTCCTGAGCTGTGCCCCCCTGCCTGGCAGGCGCAGCGTTCACGCCCCCCCCCCCCCCTCTCTCTGCAAGGACCCGGCTTCAAATGACGCTGCGGGTCATGTGACGTCACATGACCCTGCCGCGTTATTGGATGTGCTTTGCCATGGCGACGTGTCACATGACGCCACGTTGCCACGGCGACGCGTTGATGAAAAGCCATCAGAGAGCAGGTAAGGGCGTCACAGAGGCCTCACGGCTGCCCCGGCATTTAATTTAAATACTGTGGGGAAGAGCGCGGGGCCCTGTAACCACCGGGGCCCCCCATGAAATTCTCACGTCCCCCAGTTTGAGCACCCTTGATCTAGCACATGACCATGTGTATAACTCTGATTGGTCAGCGAAACCTACTCAATCAACCTGCTTCCAAACTAACCTGACAACCGGTTATATGGAAGACCTGGTACTGTAGGTACTAATGCATGGCCCTATTGTGCTCACACAGCTGTTTACAGGTACTCTGAAATGTAGTTTCTCACATAAATGAGGGAGGAAGATCGTTTCCTTATGGATTAGATGCTTTTAAAAAACAGTTTCTTTGTAGATTTTACACCTAGATGTAAATGAAACTGATTTCCTGAGGGTCACAAAAGCAACTGTCCCTTCCAAAGACAATCACTGAATTTATATATATATACAGTGTTCGACAAACCTATACATTTGCTCGCCCCGGGTTGATTTGTCAACCACTGTGTGTGTATATATATATATATATATATATATATATATATATATATATATATATTTACACGCACATTTAGGTCAGACAAGTTACAATATTGAAATCAGTTTATACTGAAGATACAGACTTATATTTCTACAACAGGGAAATAATCGTGACAGTAAGTCATAGTAAAATCTGGTGCTTCTGCAGTGCCCGGCTGGCTGTAACAGAAGTTAGGTATGATTTAAACCACACATTAAATAAGTTATAATATGTTATTCCCAGAATCCCTGGCGGCAGCGGAAGCATTCTATGCTAGGAGATAATGGGGAAAGCAGAGTTGCAGACCTGTCTGAGATGTGTGAAAGGGCTCACAAGTGGTACGATTTAAATAACATATTGTATTTCCCGGCATTATTCCCTCTCCTCTTCACTCCCAGCAAAAGCTCTATTTCAGGGCACGTTATTGGAAGATAATGCAGTGTTACGCTAAGATAACGCAGCATTAACCCTCTGCTAAT
This sequence comes from Ascaphus truei, assembly GCF_040206685.1. Taxonomy (NCBI): domain Eukaryota; kingdom Metazoa; phylum Chordata; class Amphibia; order Anura; family Ascaphidae; genus Ascaphus; species Ascaphus truei. The sequence goes on along the minus strand of NC_134490.1, from coordinate 71,005,041 downwards.
GAGATGTAGTATGGCTGTTGTTTTTGCGTATACGTAACTCAGGGAACATAACATCTGATCTGGTTTTAGATATTGGTGCGTCATTTGCCTTAATTTAGCTTCGGTTAATTAACCCGCTCCCCTGCTCCTTCAGATAAAACATGACTGTTTTATTGCATTTATTTTGTCTCTCTTGCACATTTTTAGATTTAACGTTCTGAAATTTAAACAGCCATCTTGTTTGCCCTGGAGGAGCAGAGACCTGTGTAATTTCACCAGTATCTCAGGAACCAGCTGGCCCCTGGCACTAAACCACATTATTTTCAGCTCCCGTTTCCAATGCTGATAAAAAAAATAATAATAAAAAAAAAGAGCAGGATTGCCGCTTTAACTAGGCCCTGGTCAAAAGTCAAGTATGTGTTGTATATTCCATGAGGCTTTACAGCTTATCTCCACAGTACAGATTAACGGGTTCTCTGAGAAGCCTGTAGCACCCTCGCTCAGCCCAATAGGGAAAAGCAAGTATATGGTGGTGGGTAGGTGCTAACAGGGTAATAAGCAAATATGTATACAAAACAATACAGCAAATGAAAAGAATCACTTGTGAGCACATTCACATGTCTCAGACAGGTCTGCAACCCTACTTTTCATCATTATCTTTTAGCATACAGCGCTTCCACTGCAGCAAGGGGTTCTGGGAAATGACATGTAAATGACAAAGAAAACCCTAAAGTATTGCACACTACACAATCAATCAAGTAGCCATTTTACCTGATTGTGTAGTGTGCAACACTTTAGGGGTTTCTTTGTTCTTTTCTGCTGATCTGCATATATATTAAATAAAAACTAAATCCTAAATTATGAAACTGCCCTTGATAATGATAAAGGTGTTACATGAGAGAGGGAAACCTCTGTAGCTTCCTCTTATTGTCCGAGGCCATAAGTTCCAAAGACAATTTCAGGTTTTGCCCGATGGCAGTGTGATCGGCCCTTTGGAACACAATAAACCAGACCCCGAGGGAGCAATTCTTTAAACCGTGAGTGGCGATTCAGCACTACCGCATGAAACGACCATTGACTTAAATATTAGATTCCATATGGTAGGGCCAAATTAGCACTGTTCCACTTTAGTGATTTACCCCATTGTCTGAAATTTTAAGACTAAAATCTGCCCCCATATTATGCAATGAATGTTGGCTTTTTCATATGCATAAGTAACTGTTCGTGTCCCATCTAGTATCCAGTTTCAAAGATAATATATAGTTTCATATTTCCACACCAACATTCTGGCTTTTATTGCTTTTGACAATTTTTGTAGACCATATAAGTAAACTATATCAGCAGAGTCCACCCGACAAAGTGGCAAGCTCCAATTACAACATGTAGCCAACGTTCTTGCACCCGTGAAATGATTGCGCGTTGAGTTCTGGAGGTAACTCCCACTGATTTGACTGGACGTTAACACCAGATCGGGCACACCAGGGGTTCTCAACTCCAGTCCTCAAAACCCACCAACAGGTCAGGTTTTTAGGATATCCCTGCATCAGCACAGGTGGCTCAGTCTTGGACTGAGCCACTGATTGAGACCACTGTGCTGAAGCAGGCTCTTCAACTAAGCCACTGATTGAGCCGCGTGGTGGTGGGGGGGTGGGGTGGGGGGGGTGGGGTGGGGGGTGGGTGGGGGGGGTGGTGGGGGGTGGGGGGGTGGGGTGGGGGGGTGGGGTGGGGGGGTGGGGTGGGGGGTGGGGGGGGTGGGGTGGGGGGTGGGGGGGGTGGGGGGGGTGGGGTGGGGGGGGGGGGTGGGGGGGGGGGGGGGGGGGGGGGGAGGGGGGGTTGGGCACTGCAGTTAAGAACCCCTGGGGTATGCTAACCTGTACAGCTCTTGAATAACATGTCCCATAATCCTTCACCTGCAGCTAAAAGCAGGCGGAGGGTGGCCCTGAATTGAATAATTGACTGAAGCGCTAGTATACACAGTAGACTATTAAGGTTGATCTGATCTGTCACATTTTATCAGACATTTTCAGTAGATCTATTCCCAAACCGTGCATGGTAAAATGTTGATGTGCTACTTTAGGGTGCAGCTGCTAAATGGGGAAATCCATGTAGCAGACAAAAATACTTTTTAAACAATGTATAGACGTAGTAAGACGTAACGTCTTCGGTGCTGCAGACTAGCGCTGAGGGGTCCAATTCAGATGCATGGACACCGGAGCACAAATCGCAGCAGACACTGTCCCCAGCACTGCACTTCCGCTTTTTCGTCCGCACCGCTGGGGACAGCAAGTCTCACTACATCTGTATCGATGTTAGCGGCTTCCTTATTATCCCTAATGGTACATTTTTACAAATTTGCTTTTTGTTGTGTAATAATAAATCCACCGGGTCAGCTTAATTAGGATGTTATCTGGTAATTGAGGCTCTTTCCCCCTTAAGCTCTTTAAACAAATTGTGCGGCCATCAGTTGTCGAACACAAGATCAAAGAGAGACACGCTGGGTGAACAATCTTACTGCAAGAAAGAGATTAGGTGAAGATTATATAAACACTCCGAAGCATTTGGTTACTATTGCGACATCAAACACACAATTATTTTTAAATAATGTTTAATCTGTATAAAATGTATAAAAATGATCTGTATAAATCGCCTGCATTTAACCTATACAACTTGCCACTGCCATTTTTTTTTCACTTTGATCCTAGGAGAGACTTCCTTCTACTCTGTAAATAACGGATCAGGGAAGTTTTGCAAGGACAGGAGAGATAGATAAATATACATAGTGGTTTTTTTTTCTGTATCCACACTTTTTTCATACGGCTACTGTAAGCCAGGGGAGCGCAAACTGGGGGGGAACAAGATTTTTTTTTTTTAGGGGGGACGCCGATTTATGGGAGCAGAGCTGCAGCAGCAGAGGTGGGCGGTGGGAGAAGATGATGGAAGCTCGCCAGAGCGGAGCAGGGTGCCAAAGGAGTTGGACGGCCGGGGAGAAGCACGACCCAGCGGTCTGACCCGGAAGTGTTCACTGACTTCCGGTGTCTGCCGCTGCTACAGTGCGCTCCTCCCCCGGAAGTTGTCCTCTGACAACTGGTCTGCTCTGGCGGGCCGCCGTCATCTCCCGCCTCTGCCACCGCCCCACTCCCGAGGTTCTCTACCGAAACCAGGTGTTAAGGGGGTGAGGAGGAGGAGGTGAGGAGCGGGGATATAAGATGAGGAAAAGAGGGGGATGAGGAGGAAAAGAGGGGGACGAGAGGGAAGAGGAGGGAAGGGAGGGAAGAGGAGGGAAGGGTGGGGATGAGAGAAAAAAGAATTGCTGTCAATATCATACTACTACACTGATTTATTTTAAAAACCCATATAAAATGTCATGTTTTGTGGTTTTAACATTTTTCAAATATGCAAGTATTTTTACGTATTTGTATTCACATTTATATTGTATACTGATTTAATTGAAAAAAAAAATGTTTTATGTCATTTGAAGTACTTCAGGCAGAGGAGCCCGACTAATATCACGGATGGAAAGCAGTGTTCGACTTAAAAAGTTTGCGCACCCTTGGTGTAAGCTAGTAGCACAGTAGCCGTCTGCGCGCACAAGCGCATGAGCTCTTGCGAGGGGTGTTAATAGCTTCTCATTAAAAAAACACACATACACAATTTGGTATTCAAAATATAAAAGTTTTCAAAAGGATCCACTTCTATGCTGCATATGCCTCACGTGGCTGCTCTGTTCTCCAACAGAACGTTCCAACGAAATCTTCAAAATGACAAAACGACACACCGCACCAGAAATGAATGATAATATGTGTAATATTAAACACACAACAAATACATGAACTTACATTTAACAAAATAAAAGTGAGATCCACTGAGTCCAAGTGAGAGCTGGAAGTCCAATGGTGTTAATCTGCAAGGACCTGGTGCACCAAGCCCCTGGACTGCCTGCTCGCAGCACCTGACTCTCGTTGGAAGTTACACAAGAAAAACAGCTAATCAGCTGATCCTCTGCTAGCGTCTCAGCTGTAGAGTCGCACCAAGCTCACCAACCGGTTAGTAAAGCAACACTGTAACAGCTTCACAGCTTAGCCAGTCCCCAGTTAATAGCGAGTGTAGTGTCTCTTACTAACAGCTGCGAAGGGGGCTAGCACACAGCTGACCAGCAAAACAGCTGAAGCGACGCCTTGCATTATGACATATAGAAACGTAGTGATGACCTCAACGCGTTTCGCTCGCACGTGTGTCTTTAGGTCCCCCCCATGACTCCAGAGGATACCATTGGTTGGTTCCTCTTTATCATCATTTCACACTTATTTTTTTCCTGCAACAAATAGTGCATTTTTCTGGACTATTTGTTTTTTACGTTTGGTACAGTAGATCATTGCATTGTATTTTTGCTGTTGAGCAGTGGTTTATTATATAGTCCTGTAGTGGCTATCAGCCTCTCTCCCACCATAGCCACAATATGACATGTTAGTTCATCTTTATTTACAACACATTTTTCACTTATAATATTTTTAAACATCTAAAAGTAACATCAATTATATTAATACATACCTATTTCTATATACATACATACACAGCTGAACCCTGTTATAACGCGGTCCACCAGATCTGACCGCATTATAACAGGGATTGCGATTTTTTTTTAAATGGCTACCGCGATCACAGATTTCGCGTCCGCCGGAGGGGGAGAGCTGGGATAACTCTCCCAGCTCTCCCTGAGCCCGGCGTCGCAGTGGCAGCCCACAGCACTTACCCGCAGCTGATCTATGTGCTATGCAGAGTCTGCGAGAGGGGGAGGGGTGGTGGATCTCACGCAGCCCGTGTCGGGATGTCAGCTGTCTGTGTGTGTGCCCGGTCAAGAACCAGCTCCCCCACAGCGGAGGTACAGTGTGTGTGTCCCAGCCATGAACCAGCTAGGTTGTGGGCCCCAGGAGGCAGCCACTAGTGTCAGTCAGTATTTCTAGCATAATTATCCAGCTGCAGTATTCTGAACTAAGTGGGTGTATTCTCTTCCCCCCCCCCCCCCCCCCGCGCCTCTACGGAGTGATGCTATTCACTGTACTCAGCTCCAATTCCTAAGAGGTTTGTGTATTTACACTGCTAAAAAAGGGGGTTCTACATGGACTTCTATTTTATGGTCCATGACTATATATCTGCAACAAATGTGCACCATTGTCCCAGAGTCTAGCTCGCACAAAAATACAGTGAGAGACTTGACTCTTACTAGGGTACATAGTATCATCTGTTAAATGCTAGACTACATGTCTGACAATTGATTTGTTCTGAGCTCTATTACATAGGGCATAGAATAATATATAACTCTGAGTGTTATGCATTCAGCTTTATTTTTGCTGTAAGCGTTTTGAACCTTTAACATTATTTAGGCCGATACATAGCCACAATGAGTCCCTTAGCGTCTCATAGGTTTTAACTTTATTCTTTTGAGTCCTGAGTTTTGGATTATTTTCAACACAATAATTATTATCAATAAATGTAATTAAAATCAGTAGAGGTAGAGTGCTTACTATAGGATTTCTTTTCTTGTTTTTTTTATTTTTTATTTATTTATTTATTTTCAAAGATTTTTTTATTGGGTAGTTACATGATTACAAACATACAAATATTGAATTTACATCCCAATACAGTATAACATTTTCTTTCTTTTCTGGAAGAAGGGCAGGACAAGGTGCCCATAAGGTGGGGCTTCCCCGAGAGAGGGAAACTAAGACAAGAAGAAAAGTGGGGGAGGGGGAGGGTAACAGAGCGGGAGGGTGGAAGGGGGGGGAGGGGAGGGGACGTTTTCCCCAAGTGGGCACCTCAATTTGCTGAGTATAAGTTCCTATATCGTGAACCCTCAACTGGGTGGAGGGGGGGAAGCGGTGATGGAATTATCCTATAAAATCAGCCATGGTTCCCATACCTTGTAAAATGGGTTAGTTTTTTGTTTTAGGTAGGCTGTGCGTTTTTCCATCTACATCACCTCATTAATTCTCTTTTTAATCATACCCTTAGTAGGGGGGGTTACCTTCTTCCAAGAGGCCGCAATTTCACATCTCGCCGCAGTAAGAATAAAGGAGATTAATTTCCTTACTGGTCGGCCGATTTCCTCAGTCGGTCTCCCAAGCAGGTAGGTCAGTGGATCAATGGGTAGCTCGAGGGTCGTGACCTCTTATTAAATTTTGGACCATAGTCCAGTATCTCTTAATTTCTGGACATGACCACCAGATGTGTGCCATGTCCCCCCTTTGACCACAGCCTCTCCAGCAAAGATCTGATGCCAGAGGGTAGATTTGTCGCAGTCTCACTGGAGTTAAATACCAGTAGAAGAGTATCTTATAGATATTCTCCTTTGTGGTAGTACATATGGACGTCGCGGAGGCTGCTTCCCATATTTCTTTCCAGTCTTCCTCCTCAAAGGATATGTTCAGGTCCGCGGCCCATTTAAGCATGTAATCATGCTCTAGTGGGCCTTCTCTTGTTCCTAACATCGAATAGATTTCTGATATAAGTCCCTTTTGGTCCGCGTCGGGTTTACATAGTCTCTCAAATTTAGTGAGTGAGGGGAACTCCGGGTTTGGGGATATTTTTTGAATAAAGCGTCTGACTTGGAGGTATTTAAACATGTCCAAATCCGGCATCCCGTACTTAGCCTGCAGATCCTGAAAGCTCAGGAGCTTTCCCAGGAATAATACGTCAGCCACTGTCTTAATCCCTTTCACCTTAAATTGGTCAAATTGCCTCGATCTACAACCAGGGGGGAATGTGGGGTTGTCGAATATTGGTGTAATCTGCGTGCCAGGGGAAGAGAGCTTATATTTGAGCTTGGTTTTTAGCCAGATCCCCCAGGTATGTCTTGTCGTCCCTAATTTAAATTTTTGTGGGGGCATATCTCCTCTGTTCATACTCCACAGGCACGCTGGCAGAGAAGGCACTTCGGCATAATGTGTCTCTATTTTGAGCCAGCACCGTTGGGTTGGGTCCGAATTCCAAAGTGCGGCTTGTTTTAGTTGGGCAGCCTGGTAATACTTATGGATGTCCGGGACTCCCATGCCCCCCCTCCCTCGTGGTGACAATAGCACTGATCTTGCTACTCTGGGTCTTTTCCCTTGCCATGTGAAATGGAACATCCTGTTTTGGATGTTTTTGATTTCTGAGCCAGGGACATGGACCGGGAGAGTTTGGAAGAAATATAGCAATCTGGGGAGTATATGCATTTTTATAGATATCACTCTCCCGATCCACGATATCTGATAACCTTCCCATTTGCTCAAATCCTTTTTGATTTTATCAAAGAGCGCTGGGTAGTTATACTGATACAGTGATTGGTAATCCCTCGATACATTCACTCCCAGGTATTTGTTGTATGAGGGGCTCCATTTATATGCAAAATTTTAATGCGGGTTATACAAGCGGGTCCACGGAGCTCCACGCGTACCCGACCATTCCTGGTGACGTCACCGGAAGCCTCTCTTTCTGTTCTTGTTTGTGTATTGCTATGCTTATTCCCTTAGCAACCCTTTACTAAGTGAACATATTAGGCTGAGCAACTCCCACCCTCCTTGGCGCTATGTATACATGTACATACACTCATGTATAGTCGTGTGTATGCATATCATTATTTGCATGTGTATACATACGTGAGAGTGAGTGCGAGTGTGAGTTTGCCCCCCCTCCACCCCCCCCCCAAAAAAAAGTTACATGTAAAAAAAAAATATTTTAAACAGGAGCCACACTCAGACCGCGTTATAAGCGGATCGCACTATAACGGGGTTGAGCTGTACTCTGCATTACTACAAATGGAAGAACAATGGCCACATACAGTATTATTTTCCTTGGAGTTATCAAGTAAAAAAGACCAATTAATCAAAAAGATTACTCAAAGAGAATGGAAACATTTTATTTAAAGGTAAAAAATTGCACTTTACATTTCAAAAAACAAAAAATTGTTTATCTGTGAAACTGAGCCACTACAGGCATCTTGTATGCCAACAGTCAAATAACAACAAATCTGCCCGTAAACATTTTACATTTTGTAATTTGTCATTATAAATTAATTTTTTTGTCAGTGCCCTTCATATCCATGTCGATTTGTAATTATAATTCCAAAGTTTACTGATCTTCAAAATCTTCTTCAGTCCTATTGTAGTGAAGTAATTTGTCATCCAACCCAAAGCTCTCTATTAACTGAGTAAGAGACAGTTTTCCATTCTCTGTTGATAAAGCCGATTGGAGTTCATAGAGCAAAAGTTGACTACCTTTCCTCCATTTTTCTATCAAAGACTGTACCTCTGTCAAGTTGTTCTACATAAGAAAGAAAATATACAATTGTAGTATTAGAAAAGATTGGAAAAATAATAAGATATTGATATTAAAAAAAAAATTGGGGTAACTCAAAACTGTAACCAGTGGAAGAATAAAGATGAAAATTCAGACTCCTCCCATAAGTGCATATCTACTGTAGAACATGTTGATCTAAAGCAATACATTACTCCACCTAACTAGTCTAGTGATATAAAGAAGAACAAGTTAAACACCTTGCACTGTCAGTGTATGTATGGATATTTTTATTTATACTGTATAGCGTCCACAGTATACTTACTGCTTTACAAAAGAGACAATACAGTACAGGGAACTATAATACAATAAGTGCAACAAACAAAAGTGCTATGTTGGGAGACAGAGACAGCAGGTGGAGGAATAAGTGCAGTAGATGGCAGTGCTTGGCCACAATGGTTGGTAGGAGCGACTGTGGGTGTGGGACAGTAGTCATTAGTCTATGCTATTGAAAATGCTTAATTTAAGAGGCGAGTTTTAAGGTTTGACTTATACTGTAGGTGGGGAGAGAAGGTGCTTGGCATATACAGGTAAACCCCGTTATAGCGCGACCCGTTATAACGCGGTTTTCACGTGGCTCCCGTTTTTTGATTTTTAAAACTGCTCACTGCACACACTGCTCACTGCACACACTGCACAGTGCTCACTGCGCACACTCACTGCGCACACTCACTGCACACACTCTCACTGCGCACACACCTCACTGCACACTGCGCACAGTGCTCACTGCACACACTCTCACTGCACACACTCTCAATGCACACACTCTCAATGCACACACTCTCACTGCACACACTCTCACTGCACACACTCACTGCACACACTCTCACTGCTCACTGCACAGTGCTCACACTCACTGCGCACAGTGCTCACTGCGCACACTCTCACTGCGCACACTCTCACTGCGCACACTCTCACTGCGCACACACACTCACTGCGCACACACACTCACTGCGCACACACACTGACTGCGCACACACACTCACTGCGCACACACACTCACTGCGCACACTCACTCACTGCGCACACACACACTGCACACACACTCACTGCGCACACACACTCACTGCGCACGCACACTCACTGCGCACGCACACTCACTGCGCACACACACTCACTGCGCACACACACACTGCACACACACCTCACTGCACACTGCGCACAGCGCTCACTGCGCACAGCGCTCACTGCACACACTCTCACTGCACACACTCTCACTGCACACACTCTCACTGCACACACTCTCACTGCACACACTCTCACTGCACACACTCTCACTGCACACACTCTCACTGCTCACTGCACACACTGCTCACTGCACACACTGCTCACTGCACACACTGCTCACTGCACACACTGCTCACTGCACACACTGCTCACTGCACACACTGCTCACTGCTCACTGCGCACACTCTCAGTGCGCACACTCTCAGTGCGCACACTGCACACACCACACTGCACACTGCACACACTCTCACTGCACACAGCGCTCACTGCGCAGTGCTCACTGCGCACAGTGCTCACTGCGCACACTCTCACTGCGCACACTCACTGCGCACACTCTCACTGCGCACACTGCAAACACTCTCACTGCACGCACTCTCACTGCACGCACTCTCACTGCACACACTCTCACTGCACACACTGCTCACTGCACACACACACCCACACACACATATACACCCATACACACACACACCCACATACACACACACACATACACACACCCAGCTTCTCTCTCACTCTACACAGACGGGGGGGTCGGAACAGAGGAAAGGCCGCGACCAGCACCACCACCCGCTCCCCCCCCTCCTCCCGCACAGGCAGCCGGAGCGCCGGGGACAGCGGTGGGGAGAAGAAACCCCCCGCTACCACCTCCATGCAGGCAGCGGGAGCACCGGGCACGTGGGGGGAATCAGAGGTAAGCTGGAACCCGAGGGACATCCCCGCTCCCATCTCCTGCCCCGCGGGCTGACACGCGGTGACAGTGGGAAGCGGGGACCGGAGGGACATCCCCGCTCCCATCTCCTGCCCCACGGGCTGTCACGCGGTGACAGGGGGAAGCGGGAACCCGAGGGACATCCCCGCTCCCATCTCCTGCCCCGCGGGCTGACACGCGGTGACAGTGGGAAGCGGGGACCGGAGGGACATCCCCGCTCCCATCTCCTGCCCCACGGGCTGTCACGCGGTGACAGGGGGAAGTGGGAACCCGAGGGACATCCCCGCTCCCATCTCCTGCCCCGCGGGGTGAAAGGTGCCGCGGGGGGGGGAGGGTGATGATGCGCCGATGCTGCCGGGGGGTGGCGGTTTTGGCCGGGGGGGAAAGGAACTCAGGCCTTTGGGAAACACTGTTCTAACTAATTTTTTTGTGGCGGCCATTTTGTTTTCGCGCGACCCCGTTACTAACGCGGTGGTCTCGGGGTGGACCCCGAGGACCGCGTTATAACGGGGTTTACCTGTACCAAGTGTGAGGGAGTTCCACAGGTAAGGAGCAGTGAGGGAATAGGGTTTGAGGCGAGAGACAGCAGCAGAGGTGAAAAGGGTGCAAAGTACACAGTTATGGGTAGAGCGCAGGAGACGAGCAGGGGGATCAAAGCTGATATTTAGGGAGGAGCAGGAGAGGAGAGACTTGAAGGTCAGGGGGAGAACTTTGTAGGTAATCCAAAACTTGATGGGAAGCCAGGAGAGGGATTTAAGGAGGAGATGAGAAGAGACTGTTTTGGGAGAAAGTAAAATTATTCTAGCAATTTAGAATTTTAGATAGATTGCAAAAGAGAAAGTTGTGAGGCAGGGAAGCCTGTTAGCAGTATTTTACAATAATCTAGATGGGAGAGGATATGGGCATGCATTAACGTTTATGCAGTAGACTAAGAGGAAAGGGTGAAATGTTACAGAGGAAGAAGCAACACATTTTAGCCATGCTGTGAATGGAGAAGGAAAGGGAGAAGTCAAATGTCACTCTTAGGCAAGGTGCTTTGGTGACATGATAGATGGTAATACTGTACAATTTACTGTGATGGAAAAAGGGGATATTAGGTCAAATTTGTGGGGAAATATGACGAGCTCAGTTTTACACATATTAAGTTTAAGGCAACGGAGAATCATCAACGAGGATATAGCCAGACGGTGGGAGTGAATGGATATATCTGCATATCATCTGCATAGAGCTGATACCCAAGGGCAAGAGAGTTGATGAGGCCACCAAGTGATAGTATATAGAAAAAGAAAAGGAGAGATCCCAGCACAGAGCCTGATGTACAGCAACAGACAGATCAACAGGAGACTAAGACCTGTTGGCAACACAAACCGAAAATGTGCAATGTGAGACATATGATGAGTGCCACGTGAGACCAGGACAATTACACCAGGGATCAGTACACTAGACCAGGGGAGCGCAAACTTTTTTTGCTGCGCTCCCCATGCCTGCTCTCCTCCGTCGTGCGCCCCCCTCCTTACCTCGCGCAGGGTCGTGTGACGACACATGACCTGCGGCATAATTTGACGTCACGTTACCAAGGCAAACGTGACGTCACATGAAACTGCGTTGCCATGGTCACGTGCCCTGAAGCCGGCTGAATCCCGGTAAGTAGAAGTTGCAGAGGCCTTGCGCGGTCCTCCGGCATTTAATTTAAATTAAGCCACTCCCCTTATCTCGCCCAGGATCTCCTTTCTGTGGAGATTGAATACTGGTATACCCATTCTCCACACAAAGGACCACACATTTAAACCATTAAGCATACGATTAACCCGTTTCCCGAAGTGCTGGAACCAGGCTAAAAAATATCATATAAGCCCAATGTGGGCACAGTATACATATACAGGATGGGTACCATGAACTGTGTGTACACAAATACATTACATTATTGACAGGTAGGGGTAATGGCAGGCTTAACCTTTATTAAAAGCAGCCAAATCTACCCCCACCGTCTTAATGAGAACCAGGATAGAGCTTGGTTACGGATACCAATAGAATTTAGAATGTGAAGAGTGTGATCAACATCAACCTTATCGAAGACAACAGAGAGATTAGTAAGATAAGTATGGAAATATGACCATGGGATTTTGCTTCATGTAGATCATTGGCTACTTTAGTCAGCACAGTCTCTGTTGAGAGTACTATACGAAAGCCAGATTGCAAAGGATCCAAGAGGGCATGGGAATTAAGAAACTTGATCATACGGTGTGATACCAATACAAACTATAATAGCAAATCTTCATAAACATCAGATCCATGAGGATAAAGTGCTGCTCAAGTAAGATTGATGTATATTTCTACATAAGTATCACATGGATACACAAATAGTTGGGGTGCATCTTTAAATAAATCCTAAAAAAATAAATATGTGCATCTTTAAAATTAGTTGCACCCTCTGCTTGCTGAAAGAAATCAAATATTTATATATTTAAAAAAAAAAAAAACACGTCTGCACCCCCGTTTTAATAATAATGGTTTGTTCTTGTATAGCGCTGCTAGTTTTACGTAGCGCTTTACAGAGACATTTTGCAGACACAGTACCTGCCCGTAGAGCTTACAATCTATGTTTTTGGTGCCTGAGGCACAGGGAGATAAGGTGCCCAAGATCACAAGGAGCTGACATCGGGAATTGAACTGGGTTCCCCTGTGTCTTTACATCAGTGTCTTTACTCACTGTGCCGCTCCTTCTCCCTCCATCTTTAAGAGATGTATTATCAAGAGGTCTAATGGCATCAGTTTAAGAGCAAGCGTGCCTTGACAGAAGATATGAAAGAGTGACGCGGTGTGTCATGCCTTTATCGATTGTAAAGTACTATTTTTTTTAATTGTTGCTTTGGTTAATAACATATATAGTAACATTATTCTAGTCACCACGACTAATCAAATTCACAATTATAATGCTTACCTTAGATCTGTACAATTTAACCATTTTCAATCTCCTCAAAATGTCTTCCTTCTCGTCGATATGCTTCAGCAACCTCCTCTTTTCCTGTAACATCTCCTGATGATTCCCATCCTTAGACGTGCTTGGTGGGGACACTTCTAATGAAGTTCTGACTTCTGATTTGCAAGTGTGTCTAACATTGAGAGGAGTTCTCGACTGTGTTGTCCCCACCGCACTTTCCCCGGAGTCTTCATGGCGTGCTGGTAAGTTATCAGTGGAATTGTTTGCAGAACTGCCCCTTTCGTCACAATCAATTTTAAGGCGTTTGGCCACAGAGAATCCAGCTCCAAAAGATCTTCGGGTTTTTCGTAGCCGTTCCTGAAGTGTTGCGCTCATGGGCTGCAGAGAAAGGAAGGGGTTAACCAAAGAAAAATCAACTTTTTGGCAGAATGTGTAAACAAAAATCTAGGAGAAAAAATTCCAGCACTCGATAAATTAAAACACATGGAATAAAGAAAAAAATGTATTAGTCAAAAAAACAAAAACAATATCGCAAGGGCAGTGTACGGGAGAAAAGTCCACAGAAAAAGTTCATCCACACTTACCCAGAAAAACAAAACAGAGCACCGGGGGGGGTAAGACAGGGAGCAGACTAGAGACCTAAATCACGAGGGGGAACACAAATTGTTTTTTGACTAATATTATTACATGTGTTTTCATATACTGTACTTAGAGTACTGGAACTTTTTCTTCCATTAACCTTTTATCCTCCGGCTTTGATGGCCAAAAGTAATGGCACTCCAGTACCGCTAGTGCTATCCCACTTTAACCACTGGTTCTAACTAGTGCAATGAAACTATTGACGCTTGCTCATTTTGTAGTGGCATAGCGGGCTCACCACTTTGATGGAGCGGTCAGCCCAAACCAAATGGAAGTGCAGCCCCCTCCCCTTCCATGAACCCATCCATGTCCTGGGTATGTCATGTGATCGCTTTAGTAGTGGTCACATGACACGGACGTAGCAGAGATTCGGGGGCACTCTGGCATTGTAAAGGTTGTTAAATACATATATTTTTTTAAATGCAAAGCACAGTGCCACTACTTTATGACACTTCGAGCACTGGTTAGACCAATTGGTAGGCCCAATTAAAATTTCATTTTGATGTCTTAGGGCAGGGGTACGCAAACTGGGCGGCGCAAGATTTTTTGGCGGGGGCGCGGTGGTTACACAGGTCCCATGCTCTTCAGCGCGTGGCCTGTGTAACTCACTTACCTGAATTGAGCCTGCTTCAGGCCACGTGTCGCCATGCCAACTCTGCGTCAAAAGACACCGCGGAGTCATGCGACGTGACCCGGGGCGTCACTTGACGCCCGTCGCCATGGCAATGCGGCGTGACACCGCGTTAAAGGGAAGGGGGAGCGGAGGCAGGGGGCGCAGCGCAGGAAGTTTGCGCACCCATGTCTTAGGAAACAAAAAAATATGTTTTGATTTTAAATAATCATAAGAAGAAATAGTTTAAGCAAACGCTCTGCGGTCAATGGTTACTGCCACCAATATGATCAAGAAATTGACACATTTGTACAATTAAATATTTAACCAATGATTTCTGTATTTTTATGTTGTGTTTACTGTAAAATGAAACAAACTACGATCAAGCAGCAGCCCCACATAACGTGCTTTTTTTAAAGTAATTTCTTTCCCAAATGGGAACCCGAGGGTCCACCAGACCACATTACTTTCAGATCTAAGGACCCCCCATATCCTGAGAAAAATCACTTGTGGAGATACCAGTGTGCTGCCATCTCTCTGAGGGAAATCATGTCTGTCTAATCTCACGGGTCCCTTCGGCCAATAGGAAGCTTTGTATTGGGTGGCAGAGTAAATGTCAAGCAAGACCACCAGTAACAAGGGTGGGAACCCTGGCGCCCCCGTGGCCAGAAAATCTTGGGAGTTAGACACACACACATTTTCAAGTTTTGTTATAGGCTTACCTACATTTTATCTGGGTAGGTTATAGCAACATCCAATCATTTATCATTTTATCTACTTCTAGAAAATAGAACTTTGTATAAATATATTTTGATTCATGCTTCTGCAACGTAGGAGAGTGGGCAGAATTTGTGGCATCACTATTTTCTTGTGCAACCACAGTGACTAAGTGTTGAGGCATCTAGATACAAGTTATATTTGATAAAAGTACATTCTGAGAATTCCCTGGGTGAATCACTTTTTTTCTTTCACAGAATGCCTCATTACACAGATTCTCTGGAAGTATTACAGATAAAAGAATGTTTCATATTTGTGCGTCTGGTTGCACTTTGACAGGACCCCCAGGGAGACGTTTATTCTTAAATATATTGATTAAAGAGGCACTCCTGGCGCCACTTGGAGTGTGTTTAAAAAAAAATAGGTTTCAAGTAGGGGTCTCTGCAGCTGAACCGCTTAAATTTTAGCTCAGGGGACCCCCTGCTTCCCAAAATATTTACCTCGAAAGGTGGTGCCGGTAGCAGGCCAGACCGGGCTATTGATATGGCGGCTTTAAATGTCCCACATTCTGCAGGTCAATAGGAAGCCATGATGTCATCCCTTGTGACTTCCCATTGAACGCAGGACATTTAAACTGCGCAAAGATACCGACACCCCCTTCCGAGGTAAGTATCTCGGGAAGCAGGGGGGCCCCAGAGCTGAAATCTATGGAAATCCAAAGACCCCCTGCTTCAAACCTATTGAGAAATAAAAAAAAGCGTTGCCAGGAGTGCTCCTTAAAGACCGCTATTCCTATCAAAGACTAGCCCTTTGTTTTAGGGTGTATAAATGTTCTTTAATAAACAGTAACTTCACACACAAGAATTGTTTTATGTACTTTTTTACTAGAAAGAAAACATAACGATATCTCAGAAACCAAGGGGTCTTTCGGAGTTCTGAGGTCTATGCCAGTTAATGTAATTAGTCGGTTAATTTGGGGGAATTATTGCTTTGCAAATCACTTACAAAAGATTACTGTCCACCATACAGAATAAGTGCTACTGCCACTTTTAAGTAAAGGGCCTATAGAACAAGTTTAGGCATCAGAGATCATCATTCATCCTGAGCCTTACAGGTTAACATGAGTGCTATATTTAACAAATGAAGCTTGCAAGGGCGACATCATTTTCTGCTAAGGATTATAGTTTTGCGATCTGGAAGGGAGTGCAGCATTAAATACAATTTCAGCATGATGTACCTTTTCTACATTCTGTATGCAGGAAAATGAATAAAATCTGTACAGCTCAGTTTGAAAAAGACAATTTGGGCCATTCAAAATGTGCAACATTATGTATCTTTCAACTGCAAAATGAGGCAGTTGGATTAATCCTATGTTCGCGGAGCACTTTGAAGCAACGGAGAGAAGCCGGGGGAAGTGACGTCACGGAGTCGACGGCGCGACGAAGAGGAAGAGCAGAACACACCGCGAGGTTGACCGGCCGCACGCATCCCCACTGCAGGGAGGTGGTGAGAACATCTGATGCACCGCAACCTTTGATTATATCCATTGCGCTTTTTTTTTTATAGCACTATTGTAAGTGTTCATTTTATCCATTGTCATAAAGCTGTGTTTATCATATTGATCTGCACTATTAGTTCTTTCTCTCTCTCGAGTGCTACCACCTGTTAGAGGCACTGACTGGCACATTGAGAAGCTTACCACATCTACATATCCTCAACTCATTCCAGTGCCTGTTTTCATTTGGAATCCTGTAAGTAGGATACCCATAGAGCCAAGTTATCGCTTTATTTCTATATTGCTGTACCATCTACACTTAATAGTTGTTTTTTTTCCATTCTCTTGCGGCCGATATGCTCCCCCTGGATTACAAGAATTACATGTGATGTAAAAGGGGGAAGCATCATTAAGACCTTTGTAAAATCAGGGCTAAAATTTTACATTTAATTCTAGAGCAGGGCTCTTCAACTGGTGGCCCTTGGGTACTGCTTCTACTAATTTCATAGAAGTTGCTTAGTCAGCTAATTCCAATTTTTCACTCTGAAACACACTTGCAAGTTAAGGTAATGTAAACATATATTTTATTATTTTCAAGTCTTTAAATATAAGTCTAAAAAGTATCTAAAACAATGAGCTTCTAATTAAAAATGTGTTCTGATCTTGAGGCTATGGGAAACCAGTGTGGGGATTTGTTTTAATCTAATTAGACATTTACTTTATCAAGTAATCCATTATTAAGGATGTTGAGGATCCAGTGTAATATGTTTTGAAATGCACTACTTACCTGTTTAAACGCTATATTGTGTTGAGAGTCTGGTGAACCAAAATTAATCTGAGGATTATATAAAGCAGGCTCTGTTGAAGGGGTTTCCATGTTGACAATAAGAATTTTCTACAAAAAAACAAAAAGGTTAGAGTTTAAATGTAATGAAATATAACCTGATTAAATTGGTATAAAGAATGACATATTATATGTCTGCTTTATAACTAATTTACTATATTTTTACTGTATATTGGAAGTAATCACACACCAAAAGCAATCATTTGACTTTGAATACTGATCGCTCCTGTTTCCCTATTTATGTAAGAGAAACGAGGGCCAAAATCTTTGATTTATGAAGCCTTTGTATTTTTCAACATCATAATAGGGCTGGATTCCCGTCAATATTAAACATGAAGGGCATTTTATGATCAGATTAAGCCTGGGATGTTTCAACATTTTGCAAACGCTGCATTTCAATTGCCATGGACGTAACCGCTGGAAATATAAACTTCTTTCTACGGGGAACGTTTCCAAAGTGTAAACATAAGGCTCACTAACCCTTTCAGTGCTGGGAGCGGGGGGTCAGCAACGCATTAGTGTGTGTGTGGTGTGCGCGTGCGCGCGCTGCTGCTCACTGACGTGTGTGCGCGCGCTGCTGCTGCTCACTGACCGATCTGTCCTGAGGTGATGTTGCTGCCAAGCAGTACAAGCATTCATGTTACCGGAGTCACACGCGGCTGTCACTCCCATAACACCACACATACAACCCGTCACTGCTCACCAAGGCAACCACTGACGTCACGACCCCTGATGGCGCACAGGGAGAACAAGTGGGAGGAGCACGTCTCCTAGCGTCAGAAGCTGCGCGCTCGACCTCTACTGGCTGGGGGGTGTCACTGCAGCCCCATATCCACTGCCATGCAAGGTCAGAGACGAGTGGTGGGTGGTAGTGTTGCTGGAGCTGCAGATAGGTCTGCTAGATATGTTGAATTCCATGACTAAGGTATATGACACTGAGGTAACGAGCATCATTTGTTATTTAAAACCCTAAGAACATTATATGAAGTTAAATGTGACACTTCTCCATTTCTTAATACTACAAATACCACAAGTAGTGGAGATTGGGTCAAAATAATAAGCACGTGTGTTCAGGCTCCGTGGAAGACCTTACTGGTTGGATCTATAGTGGTGACAAACATACATTTCTATTTTCGTGAATCTTTCAAGCATAAGTCGGGACTGGGGACTGGGGATTGGGGTAGTACAACAAAAATCACATTGTCAAAAGTAAAATCAGGGACATCAGAGTGGTATAAATACACACAGACCAAAAGCATCAGATGGCACAACAATAGCCCAGATTTATTTGTAAGCTCCCTAAAGTGTGCTCAGCTTTAGTGCTGTCTAATAAATATGGACCAAAAAAGTGTCATCCATGACTTTTGAGTTCTTTTTCATGCTAATTGTGCTGGGTGCCTGTAACTTGCATCAACAGCTGTACTCGTTCAGTAAATATATACAGTACTGCACTTTATCACACTTCCTATGAAACGACCACCCTCCAGTATCCACTATGGTCTCTTGGACTGTTGTTCCTCTCACCCACGTTAATGCTTCCTTCTGGTATCTCGTGTATACGCAAACTCCAGGTTGTCTCTAATGGTGTATATATTTAATCTACAACACTAGTGTCTAGAGGGAATATTTGCATTTTCTTTTGCTGGGGTCCTCAGCACTGCTGTTCTGTGCGGCCCGGAAGCGTAGGTGTAAGTGTTCTGTACCCACATCGTGGTACAAAAAGATACGTGGATAACTCATGCCACAGAATATACGCAAGGGACACGCCATCACAAAGAGCACGTTTGGAAACATTGTTGGGCCTGTTTAAAAGACAAAACTAGGCCAAGTAACTACTCTAGACCAGGGGTGGCCAACTCCAGTACTCAAGGGCCAGGGCCACCAACAGGTCTGGTTTTCAGAATAACCCTGTTTCAGCACGTGGCACAGCACGGCTCAGTCATTATGACTGAGCCACCTGTGCTGAAGCAGTGATATCCTGAAAACCTGACCTGTTGGTGACTCTTGAGGACTGGAGTTGGCCACCCCTGCTCTAGAGCCTCTATCACTGCATTATGGCGCAGGAGGCAAATAATAAGAGTCCTGCTGTGAGCAACTGCCAATCACAAGATATTAATAGGTGATAAAAGAGAAGAAAACTGAAACCATCGTAGATAGTACAAGATATGAATATACCCCGTATCTGGTGCTCTAGGGTCAAAAATTCCACATTACTGTTGGAACTACGATCATTCACCCAGTAGCACATGCACGCTGCCTAGGGGTCACACTCGACTCCTCTCTCACATTGAAAACATAGCTAAAACCTGTCGCTTTTTCCTCCGCAATATGATACGCCCTTTCCTCTATTACTCTACTGCTAAAACTCTGACTCAGGCTCTCATTCTCTCCCGTCTCGATTACTGTAACCTCCTGCTGTCCGGCCTTCCTACCTCTCACCTGTCTCCCCTACAATCTATCCTAAACGCTGCTGCCAGAATCACTCTATTCTTTCCTAGATCTGTCTCAGCATCTCCCCTCATGAAATCCCTCTCCTGGCTTCTGATTAAATCCCGCATCTCACACTCCATTCTTCTCCTAACTTTTAAAGCTTTAAACTCTTCTGCCCCTCCTTACATCTTAGTCCTAATTTCTCACTATGCACCATCCAGACTCTTGCGTTCTGTTCAAGGATGTCTTCTCCCTACCCACTTACCAGAATGCCTTCCTACTGTCTCTGTACGTTCTCCCTACCTACCAATTAGACTGTAAGCTCCTCGGGGCAGGGACTCCTCTTCCACAATGTTACTTTTATGTCTGATGCCCTTATTCCCATGATGTGTTATTTGTAGTTATTTGTTATTTATATGATTGTCAAGTGTATTACTGCTGTGAAGCGCTTTGTACAATAATGGCGCTATATAAATAAAGATACATACATACATACATACATACATACAAAAAGGCAAACCATGTGTATAAACCACATAGAGTCAATCAATGTTAGCTAAAAATGCTAGGGACGCGACATAGGCTGCCTTTCAATAAATCACATAAAGGGGATGGACAATCTAACTTATGAGGAGAGGCTAGCTAAATTAGATTTATTTAATTAGAAAGGAGGTGACTAAGGGGATATGATAACTATATACAAATATATTCGGGGACAATACAAGGAGCTTTCAAAAGAACTATTCATCTCAAGGGCAGTACAAAGGACACAGGGTCGGAGGAAAGGAGATTTCACCAGCAACAAAGGAAAGGGTTCTTTTACGCAGGGGTGAGCAAACTTTTTATGCCGAGCACCCCTTTTCATCCATGAAATTTCTCGGGCCCCCCCCCCCCTGCCTGATGTAATCAAAATCACATGACGTCAGCGCATGTGAGCTGTTTCAGCCAATGAGGGCGAACCAGCTTTGTGACGCGTCTGCCATGCATCTACAATCTCCTGCAGCCATGTTCACAACTCGCTTGAACTCCCGGCGTGCGTGCGTGCAGGCAGTATACTGGTATTGGATCACTGTTTTTTTTACTGCTGGCATCAGGTAATATGTTTTTTCTGGTGCACAAAGGCAATCCATTTGAGGGGGCTTTCATCCACCTCTTTGCTACATCCCTTCCCTCTTCCACACCCCTTTTTTCCCCCTCCATTTTTTCCTTCTCTCGTTTGCTTTCCCCAGTGTCATCCACTCCTACCTACCAGTTTCATGTATTATTTATTCCCATTTTAAATGTTGCCCAGGGATCAGAGACCCCCATAAACAAACGCAAGGGGGGTACTTATGAATCTCCCCTGCTGATCAATACTCCCAAGTTACCCCCCGGACCCAAAGAATAACCCTCAGCCCCCCAAAACTCATCCTCCCAAGCAACTCAATTCTGCCATCTCTGTCTGACCTTCATCCCTCCGTTTGGCCATCTTTCTCTCCCCCTCCCCCAATATGTCTCCCACCTCTCCATGTCTCTCTTTCTCTCCCCCTCCCCCCAATGTGTCTCTCACCTCTCCATGTCTCTTCCCCTCCCCCCAATGTGTCTCCCACCTCTCCATGTCTCTCCCCCTCCCCCCAATGTGTCTCCCACCTCTCCATGTCTCTCTTGACACACTCACGCACTCACATACTCTCTCTCTTACTTACTTTCTCCAGTCCCCCATGTCGACTGAAAACTGGGGCAGGAGGAGGGGCTGTCTGTGTGCAGGGAAGGCCCCGTCCCTGCTGCAGGCAGACATCACACAGGAGCAGCCTCAGCATGGAGCTTGAGCTTACCCGCCCGTGCACAGCTCTGCCCGCCCCCAGGCTTCCCCGCACGCAGCCTGTGCCCCCCCTAAATAATCTTGCGCCCTCCCAATGGGGAGCGCCCCCAGTTTGCGCACCGCTGCTTTACAGTAAGGGCAGTTACAATGTGGAATTCATTACCCATGGAGACTGTGATGGCAGATACAATAGATTTGTTCAAAAAAAGGTTGGACATCTTTTTAGATAGGAAAGGTATACAGGGATATGCCAAATAAAACAAAACATGGGAAGGATGTTGATCCAGGGAGTAATCCGATTGCCAATTCTTGGAGTCAGGAAGGAATTTATTTTCCCCTTATGAGATATCATTGGATGATATGACACTGGGGTTTTTTGTTTGCCTTCCTCTGGATCAATAAGGAAGTATAGATATAGGATAGAGTATCTGTACTGCTATGTAACGATATAATAACTACATATGTAACATAGAGCACAATAAACGTGTGGACAAAAATACAGGTAGGGGGTGAATATAGCGGGGGAAGAGTTTGAGTCTTTGACAAAGTACCTTGCATGGTATGAAACGCGTCAGAATTATCGCTGGAGCTATGATTGTACGATTCGTCAATACATTTGTTTTTTATAGATTGCGTTCAGCCGTTTCACGGACCGCATTGCAGTGCACAGCCTTCTCTGCCATTTTTTGAAACCATCGTAGGAGGAGCAGCAGCATACAACAGCTAAAACAGACTGGACCGAAGCCTAAAGGCGCATGAAGAGCGATTGGGAGATTGTGTTGTACAGTAAATGCTTGTGAAGTCACTTTGAAATAATATATCATCACATAAGGGCAATTTATATGTTGTATGCCAATATTAATCTGATATAAAGCAACATCGTGTAGAGAGCATATAGGTTTTGGGTAGAGATGGGCGAATCCGCCCAAATACGTTTCCTGGATTTTCTCGCATTTTCCCCCCAAAATCCATTTTGCGGTGTAAAATCCGCCCAACGGATTTGCTCGGTTTTAATCTGCGCAGATTCATCAAAAGCTGCCATTGGGTACAATCCGTTGACG
Organism: Ascaphus truei; assembly: GCF_040206685.1. NCBI lineage: Eukaryota > Metazoa > Chordata > Amphibia > Anura > Ascaphidae > Ascaphus > Ascaphus truei. The sequence continues at coordinate 70,982,254 of NC_134490.1, read as the reverse complement.
GATTTGTAGAATCCAGTTCACGGATTCAGCAACTCATTGGAGGATTCTTAAAAATCCGTCGATTGGATTCTACAAATCCGTCAACAGATTCCGGAATCCTCGGAGTGTATTCCCAATAATAATAAAAAATTTGCAAAACGCAAATCGCCCTTTTTAAGATTGATCCGTGGAAATCCCCAGACCAAAGTAACTGTACGACTTGCTGCTGATCCAACCCCCGTCTCCTCCCCCCGCTAAAAAAAAATCACCCATCTATAGTTTTGGGGCCTGTATCTTCGGTTTGGTGAAGCAGATAGTGTTATCATGTTACATGCCCTAAAGCAATTTCTGATTTAAGTAAAAAGTTATTCTGGAAGCAGTACAAAGATATCTGTCTCCTACGCCCCAGAATTCTCTCTCTCGTCATCCAATACAATGAACAGAGCATGCACTTCAGCAAGAATAGACGCTCCATCAGTTACTGTTACTGGGGATAATGGGACATTTTTGGGGAGCTTCAGAAATAAAAAGTTTTTGATTAGATGTATGGATTAGTCACAAGTGTATCCTGATTAGATGTATGGATTAGTCAGAAATGTACCATGATTAGAGATGTATGGATTAGTCACAAGTGTATCTTGATTGTCCAAACACAGTTGCAAAGTGATTTTGAGAGGAGGCTAGATCTGTGTGTGGGGTGCGGTCCCGTTTTAACATGTCTGTAGAACAGTGGATGAATAGTAGAGTCATTGTTGTGACTGTCACATGGAGAAATGTAAAACCCCATGTGAAAGAATTTCATTTGTTTTCACTCATCAAACAGATCTTTTGCTGCCAAACAATAAGCCAACCTATGGAGGTTTCTTCTGCATTCACAAGCCCTGTTATTATTATTTTCCAGCATAACCTCTACGTCAGAAGGTGGTCCATACAATTGTGTTTAATTCGTTCCAGTATGTTGGCCTGCCACGAACAACTTTTTTTAGAAGCGTAACACATTATTGTTGGAAGTGTGTCCAATCCCAATGCAGATATTGGAAATTCAAAATTAAATGCTAAAACCAGAAAAACAGATGACTTAGAGAACATAGGCGTTAGGCTCTTTCACTTGTCTCTTTATGAGATTGGTGGATTTCACCAAGTGGCGTATGATTCATCCTGATACATAAGGTATAGTGCACACTCTGCACATTTTCTGTGGCTTGAGGCATTGAGGTGGAGTGTTATTAAATGTCTCACCAGCTGCTGAGGCCATTCTGTAACTCCAGTGTATAACAGAAGGGACCTGAGGCAATATTTTTTCTGGCAGCAGACTTGCAAACAACTTGCTCCTAAAGTGTTCTAACTTGTTTATAACCCTCTTAGTTATAAAATAGTACAGGAGATTTTCTCTATGCGTGGAACGACCAACAGCAATTTCTTTCAGGAGTGTGGGACTTGTTGGGAACATGACACATGTAGGAGGTGATAGTTTGAGATTAGTATCCAAAGTAAATATAAAATAACAGCAAACACTGAGAAAGAATGCATGCTGTGTCTTCAGATATACGTTAGATTAGCCAAGAGGGAGGAAGGGTAGGAGTTCTTTCACATCCATATTGATTAATTGCGAACCAAAGGTACTGTAGCATTTTTAAGATGCTTTCTGAAATGTTAAAGCATTATCAGCCTGTGTTGAAAAACCAAGGAGGAATGTGCTATACTGTATACTAATGCAGAGTATATTGGTGTGTACTTTTTTACTTTCTCCCTGAAAAAGCTCCCTCAACCCAGTGCAAATCAGTAGAATATTAATCGAGGTAATGCATTTTTCTACCAGATCTCCCTGATGTTGACCGCTATACATGGGGAGCCTGGCTCCAAACCATATACAAGCTCATTCATCCACGCGAGTCACTTTATCTCCTGCGTCTCAGGCACAGACAAATGCAAGTGTAAGGTTCATGTGGCAGGGGTACATAGCACTATTCCCATTCCATGTTCAGTACAAAAATGTGATTGGGACTGCAAATCATATACAATACTAGCTTAGTAAATATGGACTTAAATATCTTGGCCACATAATAGCACAATCTATGTTGAAAAAAAGCACATTGGTTGTCGATGCCCAGTATTTTTAACAAACCTCCTTACATTATTTGTACACTGTCACTAAAGATGGATCTGCTCTTTTTTGGGTGAGCGCCATTTCTGTTCAGGGAAAACAATTGCTTTGGAATAACATTGGTATTCCATTTTGATTGCCTGCTAATAAAAAAATAGTATTGTTTCATTTCCAAAGAATGTTCAGAGCACAGTACTGACCAATCTGTAGGTCACTACAAGTGTATTTCTGTCAAACCTCTCAGGTGGTTGGCAAAGTGAAACAAAATGATCATTTAGGGCAGGGGTCTCCAAACTACGGCCCAGGGGCCACATGAGGCCCTCCACAAGATTTTATTCGGCCCGCAGCAACTTGAGATATATATATATATTTGCTCATTGTATATGATTTCCCAGTGTAAGCACAGCATTCTCTCTTTGTAATTGTCACATTTCTCTTTTGTTCTGAATCATATCATGCCGATTACCCCAAAAAGATCCAAATAAAACTTATTCATTCATTTCTAAAATGTATAAATATATAAAAGTTATAAAAAGATGTTTTTTTCTTTGGCCGGCGAAAATGTGTAGAATATACTGTATGACGAGTCCCTCGTATCCTAAAAGTTGGGAGACCACTGGTTTAGGGCATGGGTGCTCTGCTCCAGTCCTCAAGCCCCCCCAACAGATCAGGTTTTCCGGATATGCCAGGATCAGAGGCTCAGTCAAAGCTCTGATTGAGCCACGTGTGCTGAGGCAGGGATATCCTGAAAACCTGACCTGTTGGAGGGTGGGGGGGGAGGGCTTGAGGACTTAAGTTGACCACCCCTGGTTTAGGGGAACTGAATAATCAGGACAATGCTTAATACAAAATAATACATACAATATCAAAAGAACAACGATAACGCACGGTTACCAACAATAACATCCAACATTTCCTTTAAAAAAAGCATTCGAAAAGAAAAAATACATACAAAATTCATGCAAAAAAGTATTTGTATTCTCTGTTATTTCTCCAGTGACACTCATCTCAATAACAGTATGTGTCAACAAATGATGAGCAAGGCTACCGGGAAAGCACTTTTACAGCAGTGTGTTAACAGTCTTCTGCCAGGACGTCTGTACTTTAGCAACTTGGCACAACTTGTGATGCTGGCACTAACTCCACTTTACCAGGCGAGCAGACTTATTTTTTTATATACCTGCAGTTACAAGTTTAAGACTTTGCAAAGATGATTAAGTCAAAACAATACCGTGGCCTGATGCATCTTGCAATAAAGTTGCCTGAGTCGCATTTTGGCAGCTCCAGGCAATGTGAAAAGGCTGACGCGCAATCACACAGGACTTTCTACAGGATTAGGAAGACCTTTCTGCACAGGACACCTGATTATTCATATACCCAAACGTCTGTGTCTGTGCAGATTGGTGAAACATACTGATAATCTCTCATTATATATTAGAGTCAAGAAAATGTATAATTTTCCTCTTTCTTTTCCTGTCCCAATACGTCATTTGAAGTGTCACAAATCCCTTGCATTTTCTTCCCAAATCTCCCTTGAAAGGCCAACATGGAATACATCATCGGTGTGCTACATTTTTTTAAATCTGATTTTCCAGAACTATTTGCCTGGACGTCATTGCTGAATTAACTCTTCTGCTGCCGCAGGGGCCTGCAGTGGACTCATTTGTGTAGTTCTGCTGTAGTTTTCTTCTCTACTTCCATAACCTGTGCTTGGCTGTTAGGTATTCACATGATGTAACATAGCAGGTTGAAGCGTTAGGGACGTTGTAATGAAAAAAAAGTGACACGCTCGTCACTCTGTGCTGATTTGCATGGTTTTAGTCAGAAATTGCCAATTAAATGCTGTGAGATTGGAGCAGGATTTAGATCTAAAATCACTTTAAGGAACCATTACCGAATGGCACCAGAAGAGCAGTATTACAATGGCTGTGAACAGCTTGCGTTCCAGAACTGACTTCCAGTAAACAGTGTAATATCTATGAATTAACAAAAAGATTAATCGTTGTAAAATATGTGTCAGATTGCCTCTAAACTGAGCTGTGACGCTCCATACAGAAAACTGGGCCACACTTTGCTTCAGTTCAGTCAGTTTCTTTAATCCTCACACTTAAGACAGTTATGTTGCTCGCATTATGAGATGTATCAACCTTGTTACTGCCAGGGCTATTTACCTGTCTCATAACTTAATAGTAATAACTCTTATGTTATTGTCATGATAAGGCCAGAAAATATTCAGCATTTTGATCAATCTGGCAAACTACAGGTTAATGTAAGTTACAAGTTGCATCTTAAAACTACAAGAAATTGTTTTTCTGGCATGTCAGGCCTTGCTCTGCATTTGTGTGTTTGTCTAGAAGTGAGGCTATCTGAGGCCAAAGTCTGGTGTCAGGATCTGGGGAAGTCACAAACTCATTTATGACGGTAGAAATAAACCCAAAACTTTTTAATATAGCTTGAAAGGAATTCTTCTGGCTACCGAAATCCCAGAGGGTGTGGCCAGATATTCCACATAACTGGGTGAATTTACTATATATGAAATATAATGGGTCGGCCAACGATTCGCAAGAATTACAAATACATCTTTGTAACATCTGCGATCACACAAATTAAATGATACAAAACACTCCATGATTGTGAGAGTGTGAAGGACAGATATTCGTTTGTCTCTCATACGTAGAACTAATCCCCTCAAAAGTCTACATGCTGCAAATTAACCCAAGTGCGATAAATTGCGTTACAATATTCTAGGAATTACGGGGATTAAGATATGGAAGATTTTCTGTATTCAGGCACCTTTTTAAAGTTCTTTTTTTGTCCTCGAGCCATAAAAGTGTCACTACCGATTGATGAAAGATAGTTAAGGAGACACCCAGAAGGGAGGGGGTCTTATGTTGTGCCCAATGTAGAAGGGTTTTAAGACCCTGTAATTGAGATATAAAATCAGATTTTCAACTAAGGGAGAGTCCATGCTGTGACACAGGAAATCTCATATTCTCATCTCAAGGCCCTTTGAGACCCTAATATGTGTGGTAATGTATATTAGGGACATCTGATTATATTATCCTTTTATTTGATGGAACACAAATGTTCCCAGCACACCAAAGAAAAAATAAACTAATAAAGGGTCAGCCAAAAATCAAATATAATTATACATGTATGATGCACATAAGGTCAGACAGAATCCAAGGGAAAACGTATATGTAGTGACAGGGACAAAGACGGGGAAGAGGAAGAGAAAAACACGGGGAATAAAAAGTGTAGGGCAAGGGGGGCAACGTAACGTTTCGGGGTACAGACCCCTTTCTCTGGCCCATTCTCAGGTAGACCGAAGTCACCTGGTACTTCCCTCAACCCTGTAACTGAGTCCCTGGAATACACAGTGACACACTGACACTAGATCTCAAAGGTAAATGAAACAGTGTAATACCAGAGATATAATAGAATACTGCTGGGTCTCAGGGCTAAATACAGGTAAACTGTGAAGCACAGATCTCATACAGAAGTGTCTGTAAACACAGTGACGGCTAAGGAGTATAACTGGCAAAATATGGTGCTAAAAGGTTAATGACCCCACTGAAGTAGACTTGAAACCAGCATACACAGGAAATGTCCAAAGGTAAATTGAGCTCCTCTGCGAGTTTACTGTTCCAGCTCAATTTACCTTTGGACATTTCCTATGTATGCTGGTTTCACGCTTTGAAGAGAGTAATTGCATTTCCTGACACATTTTGCTACAATACATTTTTGTGTGCTAATACATATTTTTCTTAGTAAACAGGAACCAAGGACCCTAGCGATTTATATTTTTCTGTATCCTTGGTGGTGGAAGCATTGACAGATTGAGTTGGGATATTACTTATTTGAGTGACCATGCGGTAGTGAAAAGTGAATCAGCTAGCTAGCTGTGTGTATTACACCTTGTCACATATGCAAGTCACGTGCTCAAATGTGTGCTGTTTGTGACAGCAATTAATACCTTTCTTTCATTCCTTAACACTAATAGGGGTAATAACATAGGTCGATACAGAACTACCAACCAACTGCTAGTGATCTCTCCGTGCCCTTGCCAAAAAGAGGAACAAAAAGGTTTTTGTTACACATTTTAAAATAAAACATTGTTGCCAGCTGGTACAAAAAATGTCCTGTTACTTATTTTCATCATGTGATAAGCGCCATGTACATTAATGGCGCTATATAAATAAAGACATACATACATCATGTCTTTCAAGTTATAACATTACAGACAATTCTGGCAGCAAGGGAGTTATTCATTTAATTGTATTGCATGTCTTTATTTGTATAGCGCTATTAATGTACATAGCGCTTCACAGTAGTAATCCACGTGGTAATTATATAAATAATAAATAAATATAAATAACAGGTCATTGGAATAAGTGCTTCAGACAAACATAACATTTAGGAAGAGGAGTCCCTGCTCCGAGGAGCTTACAATCTAATTGGTAGGTAGGAGGAACGTACAGAGACATGGGAGGGCATTTTGGTAAGTGCTTATGCAGGGGGCCAAGCTTTATGTATCAGGTGTCAAGTAATATCTACAGTGCTACTCATATGCTTCTTTAAGCAAGTGTGTCTTAAAGGTTTCATTTAATGAAACAGAAAGATGCAGACAGGAAAGTTGTAAACGTAAGACCATATTAAACTGAGATTTAAAAAAAAGCGGAAGCATATTTAATAAAACTACAACATTATCTGAGACTAGAAATGCATCTATGTGTATTTATTGTGTAAATTTGAGAGTTAGAATTGCAAAGATGATAATCTTTCCTTCATTCGAACTGGTAAATATCCCCAAAAGTGATATATATATATATATATATACATACATACATACATACAATCTTATTCCGGAGTCCACATTTTTATGCAAAGGCAAATATTTGAACAGGAGTGGTGCAAACTATTCACTGGCAATTTAAAAACAGAGATTAGAATAATCAACAGGTCTCCGTTTAAGTACTTAAATAGGATTGAAAAGAAATGGTGCTCATACGTGCAACCTGGGATTCATACAAACCCAAGAGTGATGAATCTACTGTACAAATACAACAAATCAGTCATCAAAAATCTCAATAAACACAAAAATATGAAAATACTGAAAGAAAAGGGTCACATCCATTAAACACTGTGGACAGCTAATTGCTTTTGCAATAATACTTTTGTGTACTGCAAGTTTTTAAATTCCAGTTACGCTCCTAATCAATATGCTAATGACTTAACACACAGTTGACTTAATTCAAAATGTATTCAAGATTAACATTATTATTCAAGTGAGTGGTAGTGAACACATTGTTACATGAGCCCAGCCATATACGCACCTGCTCTCACCCACACCTCCCTGCCACCTCTTTCCCTGCTAATAGTGTTAACCTATTTAATTTAATACCGACCAACCTTTAAACTCGAATCACAAAAGAAGCATCCCAATAGCCTGCACTCATGGCTACTGTCCCACACTCAGTCACTCTTAACATTAAAGCAGCAGTTCAAGCAATATCCTACATGTGTGTTTTTTTTAATAAATCAGTTTTGAGAAAATATTTGTAGCATTTAAAGAAAAAAAATGTTTCAAATAAATTTTTAATGTTTCTAATGTAGGAAGCATTTCCAAAGTGACCGCCCCCTCCCCTTCTGATAGGCTCAGGTTCTTGAGCCCCGCCCTCTCTCTATCAGTGGACCAATTGTATCTAGTAATTGCCAAGTCAATCATCGTCCAGGACTACATTGCCCAGAATGCTGTGCAAGAACTGAATTAAATAACCCTGAGCAAGCGATCGATTACAGGAGAACGGATCGATCTGCAGCTCAGCTAATCACTTGTCAGTGTGCAGATTGTATTGATGCACATATTGAATGGGATTTTTTATTTTATTTTTAAACGACAGCTTGAACTGCAGCTTTAAGGCCACTGCCATCTACAGCACTTATTCCCTCACCTGCTATTTCTGTAGATCTCCTAACATACCACTTAGATTGTATGCTCTCCGGAGCAGGGATTTCCTTTCCTATTGTCTGACTTTGCTGATCTTATTGTATTATTATAATTCCCTGTACTGTATTGTCTTTGTGAAGCGCTGGGTACACTGTCAGCGCTGTATAAATAAAGATATACATACATACATACATTCAAACAAAAACTATTCACCATATTGATGGGTGGTGATTATGTTCTCCCTATTGGGGAAATGAACCTGTCTTGCTGACTTACATAAGCATTGCATCCATCTCTCAGACAGTCAAGTTATGCTAAGGCCCCGCTCCCAGAGTCAGCGCACCCGCACTGCTGACAGGCGGTGCGCTGAGATACACAGACCGCGATATGCGGTCTGTAGGGAGCGGGAGGTGGGCGGGAGTGGGAGGTTTGACAGGGAGGGGGGCGTGGCTTGAGCGGAGGGACCCGCTACTCTCCCCCCCTCCCTCCACGGACTGCAGGAGGGAGCTGCTACTCTCCCCCCCCCCCTCCCTCCACGGACTGCAGGAGGGAGCTGCTACTCTCCCCCCCCTCCCTCCACGGGCTGCAGGAGGGACCCGCTACTCTCCCTCCACGGGCTGCAGGAGGGACCCGCTACTCTCCCTCCACGGGCTGCAGGAAGGACCCGCTACTCTCCCTCCACGGACTCGGGCTGGAGCTGCTACACACACACACACACGCAGGCAGGCACTCATACATACACACACAGGCAGGCAGGCACTCACGCACTCATACACACACATGCGCGCACACACAGGCAGGCACTCACGCACTCACACACACACACAGACAGAGGCAGGCACTCACGCACTCAGGCACACACATACACACACAGACAGACACAGACAGGCACGCACGCACTCAGACACACACACAGACAGGCACTCACCTGCTTTCACTCCACACTCCTCCCCGCTCCCCGAAGCCTCTCCTCCCGAAGCCTCCCCTCCCCATTGGCTCACAGCCACACCACGTGACGCGTCAACGCTAGGAAACACCATTCTCTTGTGTCTCCTAGCGGCTGACGCGCCACAGCGTGTAGTCAGCTGTGCCGCCAGGGGGGACCGGGACCGGCTCGCGAGGATTCCCCCACTGGTGGGGAACTCGCGACATAGCCGCCCGCGCCAACGAGCGCAGCGGGACCGAGGCCTAAGTCATTAACTGCTTCTGATATCTTAACTTTGAGGAAAATTAAAGAATTTTCAAAATTACAGTATGTGTTTTAACTTTCACTTTTTTTGGAGTACTTGAGTATTAGGTGATCCCCTTTCTATTTGGACTAACAATTGATATATTATAGGACAAGCTTTCGAGAGTTCTCCTCTCTTCCTCTGGTCAGCAACAAGTAGAACTCTCAGAAGCTTATCCTGTAATATCAATCAGTATTGCTGACCTGAGGCATGGAGAGAACTCTCAGAGGCTTGTCTTATAATATCATTTGTTAGTCCAAATAAAAAAAAGGTTATCACCTTATACTGAAGTAACTGCACTAACACGGCTATTTCTATTTACTTAAATTTTTGGTACCTTTGCTAGCATGGAATTTTTATGGCTTATAGCTGTCATTCCGCCTACCCAATTTATTTTTTAACTATGGATTTTTTTTTTTTACAGTATTCGAACCCAGTCTTCGATTTGAGCCATCGGTTGAGCCACCTGTGCTGAAGCAGGGATATCCTTAAAACCTGACCTGTTGGTGGCCCTTGAGGACTGGAGTTTCCCACCCCTGGATTATTGCTTTAACAAGTCCTTCATGTATGTTCTTTGTACACGAGCATTGAAGACCACAAAGAATTATTATTGACTCATAGTGCGATTTAAATCGATACAATAACTTGGGTAGTGCATCAAAGTAACAAGTTATTCATGCAACATGTTTAATCAGCCTTCCTCACTCAGAAGCAAAACGTCAAACTGGCACCCACTCTTTCCTGTCAATGACTGCAAGTAACCCTCTCCTGCATCTCGTTACAACAGACTGTATCAGGCTCTGGAAGTGTGTGTCTTGGTGTAAGTTACATTGTATTTTTTGGGGACGGCATGTTCCCATGCCAATTGCAGGAAACATTTGAACCATGGCCAGATGAACATACACTGCATTTCACAGCTTTGTGTTACCGGCAGCTGTAAAGTATGTTTATATTTGATTTACATCTTTTAACCTAGTTTTCGATATCACATGTTTATGGGACAAGAATACAGATCAGACACAGAAATGACGTTGCATATGTGTTTTTGTAACTCCTTCCTGCACGCTCTTATTTCTCCATACAGCAGCACCAGACGATAACACAAAGCAGATGAAATAGGGAGAAGATACTGTACCTTGCTATGTTTTTTTTAAGGTTTGTTCACTAAACATCGTTAATGTGGTTATAATGCATTTAAATGCACAGCGATCTTAGCCAAGGAAAAAAACATCTTTGTCCTGTTTGAATAAACAGATTTGATTTAAGTGCGCAATTGAGGGTGTGTCCTTCTAAGGTCGCGGACATGGTCAGCGCTGAGCCGCGCTCACGCTTGTGAATGAGCCCCTGCAACCGCAGTGAGAGTGCCTTTTGCAGGGGCTCACGCATGCTTCCGCAGGCGTGTGGAGGCGTAGCAGACAAAAAAAAATTTGTTTCAGCGCTGAGGGGAGCGGAGGGCCGGTCACGTGAGTGGGTCGCCCAATGAGGGCGAACCAGCTCCGTGACGTCACTGGCACGCCCCCGGACAGCACGCGTAGTAAGACCAGGGAAAGCACCCGCTTTCCCTCAGCCTCCGCGCGTCTCCGCACGGCTGCAGTCCCTATGGACTCAGCCTAAGGCCTTGCCCCCGCTGCCTACTACAGCGCCCGCTGTGGCGGACGCTACACGGACTAGAGCCCTCCCCTCAATGGCGCCGGGCCCGCTGCGAGGGGGGGCCGCAGCGCTCGGACGAGAGTTGCTCCTGCTCTCAATAGAATTGAGAGCAGGACTCGCGTCGAGCGATACGGCACGCCCCCTGGCGGTTCAGCCAATGAGGGCGAACCTGCCGGGTGATGTCATGGCCGCTCCCCCGTCACTCCCCCGCCACGCCCCCCCTTCCCCCGGTCTCTCTGCCTGCAGTGAGCTGCAGACCGGGGAATCGGCTGCACGCGCCGCCTATCTCGCGGGCGCGCATTGCAGCGGAGTTACCGGGGCCTTAGCCTAAGCCTGTCCATGAAAAAGGAGATTTTCTTTTAGTATTTAAAAAAAAAAACATAACGAGACAAAATTGGCTTTTATGCTTAAAACCTGTTATTTTAATTGAACTATAAATGAATTATATATGAACAACCAACGTTTAGGGTAATATTGACATTCGTATATTGCAAAGCATTTACATTTTGGCTGTCTTGAATGATTTAAAATTTGTAATGCAAAGTGAAGATCTGTTTTCTAAATTCAGCCACAGTAGTGAGTGTGTAATAATGATACTGTTCTTGTTCTCTTTTCCTGCAGGATTACATGTATTGATGTGCCCTAGACTGACCATAGTTTGGTTTTTGTATTAAAGAAATGTCATGCTTTGGTTTTTGTGTTGCCAAAAGTCGTCGATTGGTTTTGGATTATGGGAAAAATGTGAATTTGATGAATCACTATGCAGTTTGCAAACTATTTAGCAAAATTAATAATAATAATGTCGTGTACTGTATGTCTGTTTCAAAATCCTGCACAGAATAGGATGAGGTACCGCTAAGACACTACAGGACAAGTTAAAAGAAGGAGACTATTTAGAAAGACCATTTAAACAATCAAGTACAGTATGTTATGTTGGAGATGGGTGCAGCTGACTGACTGATGTACTGGACTAGTAAAGACTTTGAGATAATGAGACAGGTCATGTGGTTGTATATATCTGGTCACCTATATACCCGAATACCCAACAGGTAACCTAAGAAAGTTAAACCAACTACAACTGATTGACTGATATACGGAGACTGTAAGGCTGGAGATGAGAGAGAGGTGAGATGACAGTTTATCTCAGATCGCCTATATACCCAACGAGTATACTCAGGTTGTCAACCTAACTGTAACTGGGGTGTGCATGTATGTATATACAGTATATATACATATACATACTGTATACACAGCTCAAATCATTGTACTCAAGAAAGATGCTGGATCAACACTAAAAGACTATGCACTTATCATAAAAACAATTGAGAACTTCTACAAGAAAATCTCTGAGAACGCAGATAAAACAAGGCATATTGTAGCAGAGCAAGAGACGGCCACACTTTCACCTTCTCTAAGCCCCTAAACTATGTCAAATCCCAAAAATTGGAAATAGATTTATTATTCTGACTGAAGGGATGATTTAAAATATAAACATGAATTTGAAATGAATAGCATTATACTACCATTATTATATACAAAGATGATGGTGTAAAACTAAACTGAACAGTGTTTGCACATCGCATTCATTTTAATATTAAAATATTTTCATTCATGATTTTTGGAGAGCAAAGCTATTGAGGATGTCTTCAGATGATAAGCTACGCAGTTTGTCACTTTCGATGCACGTGATGCTTAGGGTCATATTTGATCGAAACTGTCCATATTTATAGAGTATCTTCTTTTTCCTGATATCTTCTTTATTTATCATCTGATTTAAAAACTTGAAATGCATACATTTGTGTCTATTTTTGAGGCCCCTCGTATTATGAGCCCTTAAAATGTAGCTTAGTTTGACATGAAAAAGAATAAATGGGTTTGAAACCAAATAAAAGTCTGTGACATCATTACAAGGGTGAGAAAATTGGGCCCGACGTATGGCAAGAAGAAATTACCATCTTTGGACAAAGATGGTTCTCGACTGGACTCCAATGGAAATTAAGAGGCAAAGATGATGACCAGAAGTAAGATGGGGAAATGAAATTAAGATCATTTGTTTTAGCAACGTGGAGAAGAGAGGCTAGAGGCCGCGTTGCCAGCAGTGGGTCAACAGGGGCTGAGGATGATGATATAAACCGTTATAAATAATTAAGCTTTCAATAAAGAAAAATCCTTTATGTACTCTCACATATGGGGTTATGCACTAAGCAGTGATAAGTGGGTTTTCTAGGTGCTATGCACAAAGCAGTGATAAGTGCTTTTAAGTGAGATACATGCCTTTATAGCGTGATACTGCCTGCTGTGAGATTCACAAAGCAGTGATAACACTGCAGTATCGTACTATAATGGCTTTTTATCCAACTTAAAAGCACTTATCACTGCTTTGTGAATCTCATAGCAGACAGTATCACGCTATAAAGGCATTTATCTCACTTAAAAGACTTATCACTGTTTTGTGAATCTCACAGCAGGCAATATCACGCTATAATGGATTTTTATCTCACTTAAAAGTACTTATCACTGCTTAGTGCATAACCCCCTTAGTGTTCCAGCCCTAACTGTAATAATATTGTAATTACTATATTAATTTTCTTGGTAATCCCTTAAAAAAAAAAAGTTTCAAAATTCTAAAAAACAAAGTTCAGCTACAAAATTAGCCCCGGCTATTCAAAATTTTCTGTGTTGGGCTGGCCGTCTAAGGCAGGGATGTGCAAAGTGGGGGGCGCAAGATTTTTCAGGGTGGGCGTGGCGGTTGAAGAGGCCCTGCGTTCTTCCCCACGGCATTTAAATTAAATGCCAGGGGATTGCATGCTGCAATCATTTACAAAGTCACATCCCCTTCCTCTTCTGAAACAGGCTCTGGCACACCCCTTTTTGAGCCCTGCCCTCACTCTAGCAGTGCACCAATTGTATCTAGTGCCTGCCTGGTCACATGATCTTCCCCATAGAACTTTGCATCTTTGGTCCTCTTCTGCTGCACTGACAGCCATTCAGCGAACCCCCGAGCCGAATCTTCGCTGATGGATCACAGGAGAATGGATCTATCGGCAATTTAGCTAATTACTTATCACTGTTTGGATTGTATTGAGGAAAGAAGGATCCAGTGCTCCACGGTTTTATAAATAAAATAATTTATTGTGCCACACAACGTTTCGACCAATAGGTCTTTCTCAAGTGACTAGTCACTTGAGAAAGACCTATTGGTCGAAACGTTGTGTGGCACAATAAATTACTTTATTTATAAAACCGTAGAGCGCTGGATCCTTCTTTCCTGAGTATCACTTTGGAACATACCTTGACAGGTACTTCCTTGAACCAGCAGCACCGGTAAACTGTATACTTTATTTATTTTGTGGAGTGCAGCATAACCCCCTTTACATTGGATTGTATTGATACACATATTAAAGGGAAAAAATAAATAAAATGTAAACACAAATGGCAGCTTGGACTGCTGCTTTAAGGGGTTAACAGCCTTAATGGGTTAGCTGTGTGGAATCACTCAGGTTACTCCCCTCACCATCATGCAGGATGACTATGCAGAAAGGGATAGTCCCCCCCGTTGTATGCCTTCTGACCAGTGATGTCAGAATAGGGAGATAGAAGGGTATATATAGAATCTCCCTATGTTCTAGAAACAGGTTCCTCAGAGTTCAGACTGAAGCCTCACTGTGAGTTCTGTAAATAGGTTTGTGTGTATTAAGGATGTCCTGTCACCATTTATTGTTTTCAGTTAAGGAACGGGCCCTATTAGTTAGCGCCTATAGTAATGGCCCAAGATTGTTATCATTCTCGAAGAGGAGTGAGCATGTGCTTAGCAGGAGCTCTCAGAGTAGTAGCTCTGGAACGTAATCAGATCTGCTCCAGCTCAAGGTCTTATGTAAATTTCCAATCCAATATACATGGACGGGGTAGGCAGTATACAGAGTAATGGGATATTGGTCCCAGAGGACAGAGTGTATTCCCACCACAGGCCCACTTGAGATGGGGCACTGTTGACGCTATGCAATCTAACTATTAATAAGGGAAACAAGCACAAGTACCTCCCCAGCGTAGAAGTGAGAGCTACCAGAAGAAAAAGCAGAGCAACCACATTATTTGCCACCAGTTAAGGTCTGAAGTGAAGTCTGTTTTTGTATGGTGAGTATTATCAACGGATGTGAATAAAGCTCCTGTTTGTACTATAAAATTTCCTGGCGTCCATCATTATTCTACCAGCACCCAGAAAAGGTTTAAGAGACTGTGTGATATATATATAAATATATATATCCAGGTCAATGTAAACTCCTTTAGAACCTGGCAAGAAGGGTTACACATACAATGAGTATCACAACATTACTGTAGTCATAACTGATCACCAGATAGTAATGCAACCTTCAAGCAACATCACACCTGCCAGAAGTCCTGGGCAACGGTTCAATGAGAAGTAAAAAAAAAGGATAGTGACAGAGACCAGGAACGGGAAACTAGAAATGGAGCAGTACAGTACATACGAAAAAGTCATCAGGGCATGCATTGTGAAGTTGGCAGCTGTGCCATGTGAGATGGGTGAGGTGGGAGATTGTATACAGTTTGCAGGCATTGTTTCATGTTCTGTCGTGTTCAGATAATAGTTCAAAGATTCTCTCTATGATGCATCTTGTAATACTATATATTTATGGAATGTGTTTTCCCTTAATAAGGGAGTGTCACTCGCTCTGCTTGCAAGTCTCTACTAGATTGGCAGAGGACGCCCGAGGAAAGCAGGTGCAATAATGGCAAAATTCAGGGGGAAATATGTAAAGAATCATTCAAGACACTAAAGTTATGTTTTGATTTTTATCTGAGATATTTTACGAAAAATGCATACTTTCTGCTAGTCATAGATAATGCAGCTGTAAAACATTTGTCGTTCCACAAACAACAATCGTTTGTCCTCTAGTGTTAATTACTATGTATGCAAGAAGATTGCATTAAATGTCTGTTCGGCATTATTTATGTTTCCAACGCCAACGGTAAAAACATTAGCAAGACCAAATGAGGAAGCAGGATGAAGGTTGCATGTTAGTTGCCTTTAGCGTGGGACAATTGGGGGGAGAACTGAGCTCCGCCTCCAGCCACAATAAAATGACTGCAGCCTTTCAACTTTTCAAACATCGGGCGCCAAGACGTATGCATATTACCTGACTGTGGTAGATGAGATTGAACCTTGATACCACCACTTTCTATAAAACTGTGGCTCATATTTACTACGCGGAGCTGTGACATAAGGTGCCTTCTGGCGATGGAATATAGCCATGCCTTGGTAATATGTGCCTGTCAGACATGTTCTTGTTGGAGAGCACAAGAGTTGGGATGTGCCTGTCTAGTTGCTTTGTGTTTTTATGTCTCTTATGCCTGATTGTACTTACTTAGGGGAAAAAAATGATAATGTGGAACTAAGTTGGGGCAAACTCCAACAGTACTGTTGGCACCGCTGCACTCCTAATAAATGACCGTCTAATGCTCCTTGTCTAGTAGCTGTGATAAGTGCATTCTGGAAAGATCCCTTTTTGCATGGATTAGCATGTCGCCGTATTAAAGAAGCACTTCTCGCATGTCCAAACCATGTGGGAAATGCTTTTTATTTAGAAGCAATTTCATTCCGGCTCTGCAAAGAAGGGCGATATGGCCAAAATGTCTCAATCTCACAAATGTTGCCAATTTTCTGGCAGTTCCTCCGTTCAGTCCAAATGCAGAACTGGGCGGAAATACTTGTCCATTTTGTCTCATCACCTCAACGCTGGCAAGACTGCCCCAGTAGATTTGAGATGAGCTGTTTTAGGTCTGTTGGGAAGGGACACCCTAATTCAATGACTTAATTACCTTTTTCATGCACTTTTCTAACTTTTCCCTGTACTGTCTTCCTAATTATGTACATTACTGCAAACATTACTGGTCCATAATGCCCTGGCCTGGAGGAGTTGAAGGGCCAAAGCAAAGCTGTGGGTCTCTGTAGACGGACGTTCACAGAGGTACACAATTGGAGACTTTATAAGGTGAAATTATAATAGGCTTTATTGTGCCTTTTCCTTTTCATCAGGAAATCATCCAAACACAGGGGGGGAACAAAGCTTCTATTCACTTGGGAGTATCTCTAGTGAAAATACCATGCAATTAATTCACAACTCCCTAAGTCAAGCATGTCTTGCAGCCCCAAAACATATAGCATGAAATAAGCAGATATAAGCAGTCTCTTAAGAATAAAAGTCTTATCTGTTTCTCGGAGGGAAAATCTTCTCACTTCCTGGTTCAGCTTCAGGTGTAGTAGTTTTCCCTGTGTCTTGAAATCAGCTCTGCTGTGCAGAGCTCAAGACCGGTCAGCTCCAGAGATCTGTGTTCTCTTGGTCAGTCTCTCCTGGGAGACTCAAGAACACTGCTCTGTCTCCAAAGTTCAGCTCTCAGTCAGAGCTAAGGAGTCACTTCCTGTCTCAACAGACAGGCTTTTGTAAGCAATCTAAATCAGGCAGGTGGTGTTTATTAATTGACTACCAGCAGTTAACCACCACACTGCTAGATTAAAGGCACATTACTTGAACAGGGATTACTCCCCTGTTACATACCTTCCCTGTTTGTGGGAAGCTCGGGCTTGCCACGGCCAAAGCCCATCCTTCCACTCTCATTCTAGATATCTCTGTGACTTGAATGAGAGTGGATGGAGGAAGAGAACCCTCAGTCCTGCTGGGATTGGAGCCCTTTCTCCAGTTTATTCGTGTCTCCTCCTGAAGGTGCTTGAGATCAGCACCCCTCAGTCGCTCGAGGACTTTTTCCAAGTATATTCTTTTTTTCTACGTGCGCGGTCATGAGATTTCCCTCGCGTTGGGTGCTCATCTTATTGTAGGCATACTGTATGACAGCAGTTGCAGAGCATTTAAGAACAGCCTTTGAGTTTTCCACTCTTGAAGCTGTCTCTCTGCCCTTTTCCCACTCAATGGGGTTGCAAGTTCAGCCTCTTTGAGATTAAGTTGCAATTTCACACCCACTTCCAGAAAATGTCACATCTTTTCAGCTTCATCAGCTAAGGATTCTTCTGGTTTTAATTCAGCACGTGTACCTTCTTTTGTTGCCTGCTGGGTGGCTGAAGGTTTTGCTAGTGCTTGTTTAGGTGGTTCAAATTTTGCAACCTTGTCTTTCAGATGAGCGGTATTCCCAGCTCTCACTGTACCCTTGTCTTCATGGGTTTTTGAGGCTGTGGGATACTGATGCTTAGTCAGGGTAAATACTTGTCCTTGTAGCACTGTAATCTCATCCGCGAGAGATCCCTGTTTTTTGAGTGCGTCTTGCAAGTCTCTTCTCAGGGAATTTATCTGCATGCTTTGCTTTCTCTGAGCTTGCTTCCACATTTTTATTGCATTGTGAAGCACTATGAACTTCTTTGCTTGGGCCACAGTTACTTGTTTCAGTTTCTGGACCTTCTTGTGCTCCCTTTTGTGCCGCGTCACCTGGGTTCTAAGCTTGGCTTTTAGCGTTGCTTTGGTGATGCTCAGGGTAGCCTTCAGTTTCTCATGCTGCTTTGCGGGGACATACTGGGTCATCAGACGTTCCTGCAGCACTTGAATTTTTTTAACAGCCTGCAGATTGTCATCCTGCAGAGTTCGCTGCTTCTCCTCTGCCTTCTCGAGGTGCGTACGCAGACCTTGCAGTTGGTTCTGCAGTCGGTGCTCTGCTTCAAACTTCTCACCTTCCAAAAGTCTATTTATTTCTTTAAGCTCGTGCAGCTTTTCATTTTTTTCCTTGACGTCGTTTGTCAAATTAAAATTTTCTTCTTTGAGTTTTACGTTTTATCTTTGTAATCTTAAATGTTCTCCTTTTTCAGTCTCTGTACTATTCAGGGCTTCTTTGCAGTCCTCCTTCCATTTACGCACATCTGCTTTGAGACTGACAGTCTCCTGGCGTGAGACATCCTTCTCTAGGTTGAGGGTCTGAAGCTCCTTCTGGGAGACTTGGAGATTTGTATTAAGATTGGCAATAGTTTCTTTAGCAATGTCCAGCTCCTCAGTGAGACTGTGTAGTTCCTTTCTGGAAACTTCCAAGTCTGTGCGGCAGCTGTTGGTCGCACTGGATGTGAGGCATCCAGTGCTCTGCGGAGTGTCTGAACCTCTTTCTGAGATATGTCCACCTCTATCCGAACACTGTTGACCTCCTGTTGTGAGGCATTCAGCTCTATGTGAAGAGTGTGAACCTCTTGCTGGAAGACTGTCATCTGCTTCAGTGCCTCCTCATACTTCCGCTTTAGCGTAGCCACCATTTTATCAGATTGACTCTGCTTTCCATCCATGGCGGAAATAGTAGCATTTGCAGTATCTAGCTCAGTCTTGAGATCGTCCAATTCTGTCCTGGCTAAAAAGTAAATTGTGAGCACATCTTTTTGTAGCCTCACATTATTTTTCTGTAGCTCTGTGTAACCATCTTCCTTTTGTTTCAATTGTTCACGGAGCATATCACAGTCATGCCTGGCATTTTTCAGGGCATCTTCAGGGTTGGTCAAGGGATCGTCACTCACTGGTTCTGGCTCCACTTCCCTGGGGTGGTTGGTTGAGGGTTCCTCACTGTTGGCACCGGACAGAAACTTCTTTGGGGTACACGACTCCTGCCTTGGGCCCTCAGGATATTCGGTTAACCGCGGGACGAATTCTCCATTTTCTCTAGGCTGCAGGGCAACTCGGTCCCCCTTTTCCTTCACAGGATCTGCGGACGTGTCTGTTCCTTCCACGGTAAGTGAAGAACCGCTTTTCTTTTTCTTTTTCCGCTTTTTTGTTTTGGATGACTCCGTCCCATCAGGAATACTGGGGTCTCCTTCTTTATTTGATACTTTAGCAGCTTCATTATATACGCCAGGCTTTTCTTGCAGTTGCTTTAGCTGACATAAATATTGGGTGATCTGCTGCTCCCGCTCTTTCTCTTGTCGACCATATTCGTCATCATAGAGGGCGGTCTTTTCTGTTTGTGCCGAGTTTAGGCACCCCCACCATTCTTGGGGTGTTTTGTGGATGTGACTAGGTTCGGGTTCCCCGTAAGAGATGTTTTCCTCTTTATTGGACTGGAAGGGCCACTCTTCCGTGGGGTAGGGTTCATTACAGGAACGCTGCATCTTGTCCTCCATTTTTAGGCTATCAGGTGTCATTTTCTTCCTGACCTCAGGAGGCGCTATTGCAGCTGTTGCCACTGTATTTTCTAGAACCCCCAATTGTGGTAGTCCTACAGGTGGGCATATTTTGCGTGTAGAGGTCGTAGCTCTCACAGGCATCTCTGTAGAATTTTTCTTTCTTGGATAAGTTTTACAATATCAGCAGTACTGTGCATGCATTTTCTCTTATCAGGTATACAAGATGTGCAGTTGCTAGGTAAAAAAAAGTCGATTTGCTTTACACCATTTACTTGCTAGGTTTAATCTCTCATTAGGTATGCTGAATGTGTGGTTGCTAGGTAAAAACTTCTGTTTGCTTTACACCATTTACTTGCTAGGTGCAATGCCTCCGCTTCAGCAACAGAATTTGGTAATTTTCAGTCTCATCTTTGGGTATTATGGCATTCACACTTCACACTTTGGGTGTCTTTTTGCTCCCAAGATATATATAGGCAGACTTTTTTTTACTTGCAGAAAAAAAAACATTCTTTGCAGTGGACTATTTCTTTCATTCCCGGCAGGGTGACTCAACACTCAGCAATTGGCTTTGAAAAACCTTTTACACAGTTCAGAAATCCCCTTTTCCCCTATAGGAGAATTTTACACTCAGCATTTGTTTGCTAAAAATTCCCCTGCTTCAGCACAGTCTTGTATCAATTTTCACACTTTTCTGCATATACTCCATTCACAGTTGGTAGCCCTATGCGGTGTGGCAACCTTTATTTGCAAAATCAGTACCACTCGTGGGTCACCATCTGTATTCACTGCTTCAGCGAAACTTTTGAAAACAACAAACACCTAGCCCTTTTTAAGGGCTGACTCACTTCTTGAACCCTGACTATGGCTGGAAGGCAAAACCCCTATTTCAATGACCATATTACACTTTGTGATAGGCAAATAAAGTTTTAGCTGTTTCAGCAGTCTCTCTCCTCTTGGGATTGTGGCAAAGAGTCCATCTGTGGTTTTGTAAGTTTTCAGTGGTGTGTATCCCTTTAACTCTGATCTCTGCTGCATGAGGTTTTTTTTGTTTTTTTTCTAAGTTGCTCAGACTTGTTTTTAGGCAAAAAGCATAAAAAAAATTTCACATAAAAATCTCCGGTCCTTTTTAACTACAAAGACACCTCTCATCTCACTTCGGACACCATATGTAGACGGACGTTCACAGAGGTACACAATTGGAGACTTTATAAGGTGAAATTATAATAGGCTTTATTGTGCCTTTTCCTTTTCATCAGGAAATCATCCAAACACGGGGGGGAACAAAGCTTCTATTCACTTGGGAGTATCTCTAGTGAAAATACCATGCAATTAATTCACAACTCCCTAAGTCAAGCATGTCTCGCAGCCCCAAAACATATAGCATGAAATAAGCAGATATAAGCAGTCTCTTAAGAATAAAAGTCTTATCTGTTTCTTGGAGGGAAAATCTTCTCACTTCCTGGTTCAGCTTCAGGTGTAGTAGTTTTCCCTGTGTCTTGAAATCAGCTCTGCTGTGCAGAGCTCAAGACCGGTCAGCTCCAGAGATCTGTGTTCTCTTGGTTAGTCTCTCCTGGGAGACTCAAGAACACTGCTCTGTCTCCAAAGTTCAGCTCTCAGTCAGAGCTAAGGAGTCACTTCCTGTCTCAAAAGACAGGCTTTTGTAAGCAATCTAAATCAGGCAGGTGGTGTTTATTAATTGACTACCAGCAGTTAACCACCACACTGCTAGATTAAAGGCACATTACTTGAACAGGGATTACTCCCCTGTTACAGTCTCTAACCCAGCCTGGGCATTAGTGGTCAGTGATGCCATTTTAAGGGGATTATTAATATAATAGTTTAAATGTATGAGTTTTTACTGTATGCAATTTCTATAACATTATTATATTTTTTATTCTCTGCTCTGTAGCATTTCCATTCTAATTTTGGTGGCACCAGGAGACAAGAAGAGGTAGAATGAATTGCCCTACACTGGCGACACACTTTATTCGAGCTCGGCTAGTCCCACGAATTCGGGTATACCCGGGTGTATTGAGGTTTGTGACTGTTTTCTGCCCGAGTGCATTGAGGTATTTTCCATGCAGGGATTGAAGCATTTTATTCCCGCTGGCTGCAATACTGCACAGTATATATATATATACTGCATTACAATTCATGAATTTATGCCATCTGGTAGACACGCGAAGCATTGCAGCCTATTAAATCCTAATCATTATCATTTAACAGATCAGCCGCCCGTCAGCCAGGCATGAACCCAGGCTGGGAAGGCAAACGCAACGGGGCTTGTCAGAGGTGGGGAGCGGCGCATTCCAGGTATCTGCCAGGTACATACTGGGTATTTGCTCGAATAAAGTGTGTCGGTGCAGTATGATGCAGGGTAGACTGGTTAAAATTCCAATGTCATTGGTTTCAGACTCGTTTACTGACAGAGCCACATCTATAGTATATATAATATTAATGTCCTAGGGACAGTGCGTGCACGGCCAATAGCAATTGAAAAAATGGCAATCTCCCATAAGATCCACCTTAACCAACACTGGACACATATATGTGGAAAAAGTGCCTATTTATTGGTCACCTATCCAATAAGTTTGGCCCCTGAAGAAGGTCCCTCGGGGGGGGGGGGGGGGGGGGCGAAACGTCGGTTATCTAACACATATGTGTGTCCTGTCCAGGGCTGCTTGTGGCAGATCTTTCAGGAGATTATCAATTGAATATACATGTATATATACACACGGAGTAAGCGCTTCTTTGGTTTTTTTTTTAATGTTTTTTTTTACTTATGTGTAACATAAGAAATAAACATTTCGACATTTTATAAAAGACGCATTACCCTTTTCAGTAATTGTAAAATGCAGAGTTTATATAATGGGGCTGTGCTGAGTGATCTCCCCGTGTATGCTACGCTAGTTCTGTGAAAAGTAGATAAATAAGATTGGGCGATTTGTGCAGTATGTTTATTTGATTTCAATAGGCACGATATTTTACAAGCGGGAACGCTTATAGAATACGGCGCCACCACACATTGTTTTCTGTGCAGTACCACAGCTGCTAGAATTGGCCCCAAAGACTTTTAGCCTTTTCATTGGTTGTGTACTTATTGATCTAAACTGACTGACTCCTTTCAGGGTAAACACATCGCATCAGGAAGGACCTGTGTATTTGAATTTGTAAACCTCTGAAAATCTATTTTTAACTTAATGCTAGATAAGCCCTTAATTTATTTTTAAGGGGCGGCCTTTGGCTTTGCGGGGCCCAAGGCAACACGCTGGCAACGGGGCCCCCCTGTAAAAAAAAAAAGGGGGTACTTACCTTGACCAGCAACCCTCCTCCGGCAGCATCGCGGCATCATGTGCATGGCAACGCGATGCTACAGGAGACGGCCCACTCCGGAAAAGGTGAAGAGAAAACACAAGGCTCTCCCTGCTAGTCCAGCCCCATGCTCCCTCCTCGTGTCGGTGCCGGCATCCTTCCGAGCGGAGCGGAGAGCTGGAGGAGGGGGGAGCTGGAGGAAGGGGGGATCTAGAGGAGGGTGGGCCCCACACCCCCTCCTTCAGCTTCCCCCTCTGGTCGGATGAAAGTTGGATTCTTGCGCTAACAGGAGGGGGCGCAAGCCCTGTAGGCACGGGGCCCAAGGTGGCCACCTTGCCGTAGAGCCGAAGGCGAGACAGGACTAATTTGGTGTGCTGAATGTGGTCAGAGAGGGATTTGGAAAAAATAAGGATATCGTCAAGGTATACGGTGACGAAGCTGTCGAGGAGATCACGGAAGATCTCGTTGACAAACACCTGGAAGACTGCCGGGGCATTACACAGGCCGAAAGGCATGACTAGGTATTCATAATGCCCATCCCCGGTGTTAAAGGCGGTCTTCCACTCGGCCCCCTGATGGATGCGGACAAGGTTATAGGCTCCGCGGAGATCAAGTTTGGAAAAAATCGTTACCCCTGTAAACGATCGAAGAGATCGGAGATGAGTGGTATGGGGTAACGATTCTTGATCAGAATTTTGTTAAGACCTCTGTAGTCAATACAGGGGCGCAAGGAACCATCCTTTTTCTTAACAAAAACAAATCCAGCACCAGCTGGAGATGAAGAATTGCGGATAAAAACCTTCCTTAAATTATCCTGAATATACTCGGTCATGGCCTTGGACTCGGGTATGGATAGGGGGTAAGAACGACTCTTGGGTAAGGTAGCACCGGGAAGAAGGTCAATAGGGCAATCAAAGTCTCTATGGGGAGGTAACACCTCAGAACGTACCTTATCGAAGACGTCCGCCTGGTCCCAGTAGACCGTTGGGAGAGAAGTTTTGTACTCTGCGGATAAATCCACTCCAGCTAACATCTGTTTGGGAGGAAGACATGTCTTGAGACACTGGGGGCTCCATCGTATGGGTTCTTTATTAGCCCAATCCAGTTGTGGGTTGTGTAGTTGCAACCAGGGAAGTCCCATAATCACATCCACCGATGGAGTGTGGATCACGTCTAAGATAATCTTCTCTTGGTGACCGTCCTCCGTGGAGAGGGATAGAGAACAAGTCTCCAGGGAAATAAAAGCTGGTTGGAGTGGACGCCCGTCTATGGCCTCCAGACCAACGGGAACAGCCTTAGATTGGAAGGGAATCCCATTCCTATAGGCAAAACTCTGGTCAATGAAGTTTCCCTGAGACCCAGAATCTATGAATGCAGAAGCGGGGATAAGGGAGTTATTCCAGGATAGAGATATAGGCAGCATTATACGTGTGGGCAGTGCTTTTGGAGAGGAAAGAGAAGAGACTATACCCAACAAGACCCTCTCATACTTTATTGGGTCCTGGCGTTTCGTGTGTGTGTGTGTGTGTGTGTGTGTGTGTGTGTGTGTGTACACAGAGGGGGCGGCAGTGTGTGGATATAGATATCTGCAGTGTAAGCGTATATAGTGAGGTTTCATGTATTTACCATTTTATTTTAATTTAAAAAATCTATATAACTATACAAAAGTGTCTATTATTTATGAAAAAAGTCTACATTTAGCCTATAATAGTAATAATCCCCTCAGAACAGGGCATTACTGGCCAATAATGCCCTGGCTGGGTTAAAGGCTCTACCTGTTCTTCGGGGATTATTCTTCGGGGGTTCTTCTACCCTGTTCTTCGGGGATTATTACTTAATTAACATATATACTGTACGCATTAAACAATACTGGTACACGTGCAATGGAAAGTATACTGCGCATGTCCGTTAGAGAACAAAGACATTAACATCTAATATCTCCAAAGTGCATTAGCATGTCTAACGCGCATGTGTATCATGTCAGAAACAATTGAGAAGTTTGGAAATTATAACTACATGGTAATTATCGCCCGTTACTCAGAGCACACACCGGCACTTAGAGAGAAGCATGTCTGGGGCTCAGGATGCGACCCTGGTCCTCCCTCTGTACAGGCAGGGAGGCTGAAGATGCAGCGCTTCACTGAAGAGGACCTAGAGCTTCTTATTAATGGTATCGTGGATCACTATCCCAAGCTTTTCGGTGAGCTTTGTTATAAAACAAGCAGTGCTGAAAAGCAACGAATTTGGAAGAATCCTGACCTCAATCAATGCTCTGGGGCATGTTGTTAGGAGCATTGACATGCTGAGGAAGCATTGGACAGACAGCAAGAGAAAATGTAAGAAGCTGTTGCACCCTGCCAGGTCAGCCAGGATGACCGGAAGAGGTTCACCAGCTGAACTGCACCTCACGGACTACAGAAGTCTAGGACAAAAGGCTGCTGGCGGTTACTTCACCGCGGGGACATTTCACCATGGGACACCGCCGCGGTGTCTGCTCCTGCGCTCGACCGCCATCCGTCGCACTACTAACCCGACAAGCCAGGTCTGCCACGCCCGACCGCCCGCTCCGACAACTGGATGTTTAAATGTCCCGCGTGGGACCGGTATGCTGCCGCTCTGAGCGGCCTATCAAGGCAGTGTAGCGACCCCGCGTGGGACATTAAAACATGCAGTTGTCAGAGCGGCAGGCCTGGCTTGTTGGGTCGGGTGTGCAGAGAACAATGGGCAGTCGGGGGCAGGAGTGGACTTCGCGGTTAAGGGTCCCGCGGTGAGCTGCCCTGTGGCATCCCCATCTAAGCTTAGCATGACTTTATTGTACTCGATTGCCCTTCCCTAAATCTTTTTTCTGTACCCCCTTTAAACTTATGAAAAGAAATGAAGTGTGTAAAAATGTTTTTTAAAAAGCCGCGGTAACTGTGACCGACGTCTATGGATATGCAATGTTAAGGGGAACGCCTCTTGTGCATGTGATTATCAGTAATGTCCGTTATAGCTAACGTAATGCCCTGTCAATCAAAACTGTTATCTCTTAACAATATGTTAACCCCAGTCAATGCATTGTTAAGTCAATAACAAAGTCCTGACCATCTGGACCACAGTCTCTGCATCCTTAAATCTGGTACAAATTTCCTATACCAGCTACACTTCTGTTCATTTAATAAATACAAATACAACTTGTGAGCACATTCACATGTCTCATACAGGTCTACAACCGGCCTTTCCCCATTATCTCTTAGCATACAGTGCTTCCACTGCAGCCAGGGATTCTGGGTAATGAGCACTCACAGTGAGTCACTCTTTACTTTTTATCCATTTTAACATGGGACCCCTACAAGCTTATTTATGCCTGCCGCATTACACAGTGTTTCAGCACAGCCTGGGTTAAAGAAGTTAATTTAATAAATAACTTGAAATAACTTAAATGAAGTCACTCACAAAATGTAAACATAGCTGATCTTGAAAAGCAAAAGGCTGCAAGGCAATGGAATCTTTAATGAAACTGTAGGCAATACCTGTACATTTTATTCTATGCCATTAATAATATGTGCAGCTTTACAGAGGTTAGATTGAATTCATATGTGAAAAACTGTAGCTACCTTAATTCACTGTACTACAAGGTTGCTGTCTTTTACACCATCTTTAAATACATGTTGATAGTCACAGGTTTAAGCTTTTTTCATTACACTTGGTTTTGTTATATTAAAGTATATATATATAAAATATTGCATTATATTTGAGGTTAAATACTTTCAAAGGTGATTCACATGAGTGGGGAGTTGTCAGAGCTAGTAACACAGGAGATATTATGATATTCATAACACAGCCTCAGGTAACCAGTGATAACGTATGTAACCCTTTTGTGATTACTATGGCTGTAAGAGGCAGGTGCAGACGTACACACAGTGAGACAGTTTTGGGGAAATTAAAATATGGCTTTATGGTTGGACGCCTAACTTCCTCTTCACCAAGATGGCGGGCGACAAGCCGGGAGTAACTCTGGGCCAGCCTCATTTATCGAGGCAAGATCTGTTAATCCTGAATGTTACCAAACTGATGCCCCTTTCGCAAGAAATCATCAGCAGACCAGCCACAATTAATATAGGCACCATTGGTCACGTAGTTCATGGTAAATCAACTGTAGTAAGAGCCATTTCTGGTGTCCATACTGTTCGGTTTAAGAATAAACTGGACAGGAATATTACCATCAAGCTGGGATATGCCAACGCTAAGATCTACAAACTTGATGACCCTAGTTGTTCCCGGCCTGAATGCTACTGGTCCTGTGGAAGCAGTACCCCAGACAAGTTCCCAACAGACATACCCAGCACTAAGGGCAACTTTAAGCTGATCAGACAAGTGTCCTTTGGGGATTGCCCAGGCCACGACATCTTGATGGCTACCATGTTGAACGGTTCCGCTGTAATGGACACCGCTTATTGTTAATAGCCGGCAATTAATCCTGCCCGCAGCCCCAGACCCTCTGAACATCTGCTGCCATCGAAATCATGAAACTAAAACACAACCTCATTTTACAAAACAAGATTGATTTGGTCAAAGAAAGTCAAACAAAGGAGTAGTATGAAAAAATCCTGGCATGTGTGCAAGGTACAGTTGCAGACGGAGCTCCCATCATTCCGATCTCAGCCCAGCTCAAGTACAACATTGAAGTTGTTTGTGAATACATTGTAAAGAAAATCCCTGTGCCTCTAAGAGACTTCACTTCTGAGCCAAGATTCATTGTTATCAAATCTTTTGGTATCAATAAATCAGAATGTGAATTTGATGACCTCAAAGGTGATGTTGCTGGAGGCAGTATTCTTAAAGGTGTATTAAAGTTGGGCCAAGAAATTTAAGTCCAGCCTGGTATTGTCTCCAAGGACAGTGAAGGGAAGCTCATGTGCAAGCCAATTTTTTCCAAAATTGTGTCTTTCTTTGTGAACACAATGACAACTACAATATGCTGCTCCGGGAGGCCTTATTGGTGTTGGTACCAAAATTGACCCAACTATGTGTCGTGCTGATAGTATGGTGGGACAGGTTCTGGGGGCATGCGGAGCTCTGCCAGAGATCTTCACAGAGCTGGAAATCTCATACTTCCTTCTGCGACGACTGCTTGGAGTGCGCACTGAAGGGGACAAAAAGGCTGCAAAGATGCAAAAGCTGTCCAAGAATGAGGTGCTGATGGTCAGCATTGGCTCCTTGTCCACCGGAGGTTGTTTAGTGCAGTGAAAACTGATTTAGGGAAAATTGTGCTCACAAACCTGTGTGCACAGAAGTTGAGGGAGAAAATCGCTGTTAGCCGAAGAGTTGAAAAACATTGGCGTTTGATTGGCTGGGGTCAGATAAAACGTAGAGTGACAATCAAGCCCATTATGGATGATGACTAGACAGCAGAAAGGAAAACACGCAGGCTGCTATAGATGTTTCTAGAAATACCTACCAGAAAACACCTGCCATAAACCCATCAAGGAATTGCTACCTACATGGATTCAATAACTTACCATGTACCAGAAGGTTTACATTTATGGTCCCATTTTCTAATTTATAGATGAGGAACTTCTCTCGACGTGAGAGGTTTGCTTAACGCTGTCTACAAAGGCTTTGGGGTGTGTAATACATCAATGCAAATTTGTTACAAAATAAAATACTCAGTTTTATTCATTCTTCCTGATATAGCCACGAGGGTCAGGACCTGTTCCACCAGTGAATGAAAGTCAACAAAATAAACTTTGAAAGACCAGAAAAAAAAATATGGCTTTATTAAGACTGTCCCTTAAAACAAGGCAAAGCATACAAAAGAAAGTCTACTCCACTTTGGAGACTAAATAAACAGTACAGGCCCTAGCTATCTGACCGTTTCGATAGGCCAGTTCCCAGTCCAAAACACATAATATACTGTCCAGGCATAATGTATATAAAAGTCTTATCTTAGTGTGCTGGTCCGGCATCTCCGGGTTCTCCAGTCAAAATTCAGATGTAGGCGTTGCAGTCCTGCTGCTCCCTTGAGGGCCCAGCCTATGGCAGGTTCCTGGGTCCTCTGTGTCCAGGAATCTAGGTCTGATCTCCAGGTGTCTTGATATCAGCACAGCCTTTGTGCTCAATACATTATCTCCTCTGTCACTACACAGTTGTGACTGTGCTAAGGCGTCTCTGGGTCTGTTTTTTTTACCCTCCTCTGATTACCCAGACGGAGCTGGTTAATTAACTAACTGCAATTAACAATCTCTCTGCTAGATTTTTCAGACCACTAGAGGCAACTTTATTTAAACAGGGATAAGTACCTGTTACTATGGCCTTAAGGGGTTAACTGTGTGGGCCCGCACAGAGTAACGCTCCTTCCCCATCATATTGGGCTGGGTGACTAGAATCATAGCCCTACCCTGTGTACAGGATTTGTGAGACTCCATTGTGTGGTGGGCAGGTAATTCACGTAGCCAGCCAGCACACAATGAACTGTGCTTGTAATCTAATTTTGGCTAGATGAAGTGCTTGTGAACATTGGGGAGGTGGGGAAGGATCTGGGAGTCAGGAGAACGTGCACTTGAAAAGCGGAGCTATTGTTCAGGCATCCCAGACTCTGGGTGTCTATCTCTGTGGTGGGTATCAGGCTGAAACTGGAAATCTAGGCTTGGGTCCTAGCCCCGTTGGCTCGATTCCAATTGGTCAGTTTCTTTCCCACTCTCCTTAAGCCTGCCTCTGTGTGATATTCTAGAGCACTGCTACCTCCCACGGCCCTGATTGGTCTGTCCAGATGTCTGCGCTGAAGGCCACATCTTTCGCTTCTCGCCATGCTTCTATGGATTCCCCAATGAAGGGATCCTGCGCTTTAACCCCCTGATTCCTCTGTGGGCCGCCAGCCAACTCCACGCTTACTCCACTTTCTCTGGAGCTGCTCCCACTTCCTCTAAAGAACCCTTTTTCCTCCAACAGCTGCTGCTACCCCACCTCCCCGTCTGCACCTCAGTAACTCCCTCTGTACCTCGGCCACACTGCCCATTGCCCTCTCAACGAGTGCTCTGGCCGGGGAGTCAGCCTCGTGGCCTGCTCTGCTCCATGAGTGCATACGCCCCCTCATCCTCACAGGTGCACTGGCACCTCCATGCAAGGAGGCCCTCTGCACTAAATCAGACATTTCTGGCCTTCCGGTTCCAACCTCCTCCTGCTCTCCAGCTTCCTCCAGCACCTCCTACATATGCTGGTGCAGCCAAGCACTTTGAGGCGCTGCCAAGAGTAAGGGAGGCACAGTGTTACAAAATTGATTTTCTCAGGCCACTTCCTCCCCTTAAGGGCCAGGTGAATGGGCACCTATATCCCTAGGCTCAGCGATCAAACCCCACTAAAGGGAAGGGGGTTCATTTCTACCAAAACAGGGAGAAGGGAAGGAGGGTAGGGCTCTCGTATTGTGCTTACACCTGCCCCTGTGAAATGATTCAGGGCCCTGTATTTGCTTTTGGTCAGGGAAGTAAAACTAAAACTATCTGCCAAACAATTGAGACCAACTGTATTTTTAAGTTTTGTGTATATTTATGCTAAAGATCCTCATGGACTAATGAAACAAAACTTTATGATTAATATGTAAGTAGTCGCAATATGACTGGGAAACACACAGCTTTGAAAAATACATTCGGCTGTTTTTCAATACATTAAATGTACTCTACATTATGAAAGAAATCTGGAATATTTTCCAGTGGAGCTCCATTGTTTGCTGGTTTAACAGCAGCAGTTTTGCAGCTTCTCAAATGTCACTTTGTGAAATGGAAGCCTAGGATACAGTGGGGCCACCGCCCGCCGTATTTCCGCCTCTCCATTGTGCTGTGCTCTTTTATGTCTCATCTCCGTAAATAGCAAAGCCAGACCAGTCCGATACGTTTGAGCAACTCACACTATTTTAATGTAGAGCACAAAAGACTATAGAGAGTTTTGAAGTTCATTGTTTGCTCTCTTGTGTTTCTGATTTCTTGCAAGCTATTCAGAGCAGAGGCATTGAACAAACCTTTGTTGTTCATCTCTGTAGTCCTATTACAGCTTTTATTAGCAATTAACTGTTTACCATGAAATGCATTCAGTCCTCTTACTGAAGGGATTAGAGAGTTCATTAGAATACAGCTTCCAAATGTGCAATTTCCACCCAGTTTCAGTCTGTAAATCCGTTTCAATCTACAGAGGAGTATTCACTCTTTCTAGTTACACATGTATTCAGTGAAGCCTTTTGGCGCAGCACCAGTTCATTAGCGTTAACAAATGTCATTGTTTGTAACAGGACTTTTCATCTATGTGATATTTGCTGCAGTTTCTTGCGCCAGTTTTGGGGAGTTTGACAAATACCTCACTAAGCATTTTCTGTGATTCATAATTTAAAAAAAGCTAATATTGTGGGCGCTGAAATGTCTGAGGCCCCCGTTGGCCATGGATGTTCCAGCAATTTTACTTTGTGACATGATCTCCCAGCTTCAGGAAGAGAAGAAGAAGGACTCTATGACAATTGCATCAACAGCTTCCTGAGATCTGCTGATGTGAGCTTCCTTAGGCTGCGATTATAGTGCAGGCGCCCGCAACACTGCCCGCCGCAAACACAAATGTGTATTCCTCAATGAGGCCACCCATAGTGTGTGCGAGCGCGCAGAGCGACCCCGTGCGCAAATGTTGAAAACACAATTCAAATGCTTTTTTTTCGCGCAAAGGCTGCGTCACATGAGCGGTTCAGCCAATGAGGGCAAACCAGCCATGTGACGCCTCCACCATGCCTCCCGATTGCCAAACAATAGCTTCCAGCCCTAGTTCAGATTTTGTGCGTGACATCATGCGGTCGAGTGCACGCATGCACTATAATCGCGGCCTTAGAAAGGAGCAGAGAAGTGCTGGTGTCAACTGGCTGTCACGATTTGGTTGACCTCATAGGGGCACAGCAACAGTATCTAGTAAAACAAAATGACATTATGTTAGCAGCCTTTTTTCTGAATTTCCTTTATATAATAACATATAGCACACGCAATAAAGTCAAGTTAGAGCCTGTTCCTTTGCGAGGCACGTGACATGTGTCACAATCAAACACACTATGCTCTGTCTTATAATTATTACAGCGCTGACAGCGTACACACGTCTCTGTCCATTATCAAGAACCACAAGCTGCATCCTGTCGCTAGCGGGGTAAATAAGTTATTGTCACGATTAAGCCACGCACGGAATAAAGTATGTGAGCTGTGTAGCAACCAAGGGGTTAACCTTATTTTGAAGCGCACTACCTTAGCTAGGTGTGTTGTGGGTTTATCATGGAATGTCCTGGCTCCACGGCTTGGGTGGTAATACAACCATTAAGGTTAACGCTTGCATTAAAATAACAAGCAACTGCATGATCGGCTTTACAGTCCCCACTAAATCACTGAAACTTTGAAATCCCTGCAGTGCTGTGGTTTCTACTTTTGAGAAAGGTTTAATAGGAGCAGTATGTTTATAAGAACAGCACGTCAAAACCTGAACAGTAAATTAGTATTATTAAGGGCTATGTGCTCTAAATGGTTCATGCTTTGCCATTCAGTTGGAAATGATAGACATACACAGTTTTAATCCACATTAATGAAAAGCTTGATACCAGAAGATTGCATCTTCCGCTTAAAGATGAATCACATGGTAATGGGGGCTTTCCAGTTTCCATTTATGGTCAATAGAACGCTTTTGAATTTGTATAGCCCCACTCGTCACCTATGTTAAATCTTACATATAAAAGGTGTTAATGACTCAGTTATCCTCAGGGACTGTAATAAATGAACACATTTCCGGTATCATTCCATTCCCAGGAGCAAAAAAATTATTCAAGGAAGGTATGTCACGAACAAAATGAAATGTTGCATTAGGTTAGTAACCTGAAGCCTTAGGGTCATTGACTTTGAAAGGACCAGACCCATTTAAAAGTTGAAATTATTCATTTGAAGATCTCATCCTAACTTCTTTACCATCTTTAATGTTTGATAAAGAGCTAAAAATATATATTTTTCTCCATATTCTAAATAATCTTACACTTGATAACATGTGGCTGAAGACATGCAAAATGTTTGCCAAACTTCGGGAACCAAGTGAAATTTGCATTTTTTCCCACCAAAAAGTTTGCAAAAAAAATAAATCCTTAACAATCAATTTTATATACTGCCATTTTAATCCAATTCTGGCTTTAAATTGGCAAAATATTTGAGTACTGACATGCATTTAAAAAAATGGAAAGATGACGTCTACAGCTTCCAAATTGAAGTGTTCATGCAGTCTCAGAAAATTCCTAACGTCAGTGTTTTTTCTTATGTTCCCCCTTTCCCTACTGTATGCCTAAGGGATCTATGTGGGCAACTATGCGTGCAGCTGTACCTGTTGCTCACAGGAGGCCTAAGGCCTCGTCCAGGGTGAAGGGAAGAGCAGAGCGAGCGAGCTGGCGCTCATGAGCAGTGACGTCACCTGCATGTAAGCAGGAGACCAATCTTATCCTGCTATAGGAAATTTGCGAGCACTGGGGGGGCGTGTCAGTGGGACAGGGGGCGTGTCAGTGGGACGGGCGACGTATCTATTGCAGTAACATATATATATATATATCTATAGATAGATAATATATATATATATATATATTGCATATATGCTTAGAGGGCATGAGACTGCGAGCGGCCGAGTCTGTTCCTGAGAGTGGGTCGGTGCGGTATCTCTGACACCATGGGCTCTTGTACCGAGAACATGCCACCGACGCTCCGGACAGGTTATGGACAGATATAAGACAGCTAGTGGTACCCAGGGAGTAAAGGCAGCAGTTGTTGCAGGTAGCTCACTCCATCCTACTAGCGGGGCATCAGGGGGTCTCTCACACCAGAGCCCGGCTACTGCAGGGTTTCTACTGGCCAGAGGCATCCCAGGCAGTAGCAAATTTCTGCCGCTCCTGTGATGATTGCCAGTCAGTAGGCAAGTAGGGTGACGGTGTGAAGGTCCCCCTGAACCCACTACCGGTGATCAACGAGCCCTTCCAGCGGGTAGCAGTAGACATAGTGGGTCCACTCCTAGTCCCTAGCTGGACGGGGAGGCGCTACATCCTCACGGTGGTTGATTTTGCAACCAGGTACCCTGAGGCTGTGGCACTGTCCTCGATCGAAGCTAAAAGGGTAGCAGAAGCTCTGATAGCGATTTTTACTAGGGTTGGGTTCCCTAGTGAGATTCTAACTGATCAAGAGGTGCAATTCATGTCTGAATTGCTCCAGTGTCTCTGGGCTACGTGTGGGGTGACAGCCCTCCGCACTGCCGCTTCCATCCCCAGACAAATGGACTGCGTGAGTGGTTCAATGGTACCCTGCAAATGCTACGGGCTTTCGTAGAAGCTGAACAGGGAGACTGGGAGGCTCATTTACAGCATTTGCTGTTTGCATACCTAGAGGTACCGCAAGAGTCCACGAGTTCTCACCTTTTGAGCTTCTATATGGACGCAGGGTCCAGGTACTGCTTGACCTGTTCCCTGTGGGATGGGAAGGGGAGACTACTGATGCTTCTGTGCTACAGTATGTAGTAGTTCTCAGGGACCGGTTAGAAAGGCTCATGGGGTTGACACAGGCTTACCTGCAGGATGCTCAGACAAAGGAGAAGTTTTGTAATGACAAAAATCCCGTAGCAGAGTTCATCCCTGGGCAACAAAGTGCTTGTTCTGAAACCCACTCAGCAGAACAAACTCATGGCTGCCTGGACTGGCCCGTATACGATACTCCGGCGGATGAACGAGTGCAACTATGTTGTAAGCAATGGAGCTATCCAGCACCCGGTTTACTGCAGCTCACAGCTAGTGCTGCTGCCCTGAGTTGCAACGATTGTGGGTTCTGATCCCGTCGAGCCTGACACCCTCGGTGCCCGAATCCACACAGCGTCAGTTTTTCACAAAGACACAGAGGAGTCGTGCGGCTCCATGTACCTGTAATCTCAAGAAGGTGGAGTCATTGGCTGCCACTCCCATTGACTTTCCCCACCTATACACCGTGTGGCTGGCAAGAGCCAAGGCATGGGAGAAGACCAGCATGCTGCCTTGGTGCTGGTAGAGTGAATACAAGTCCTCACTTGAGGCTCTGAGCCTGCTCACAGTCATCGACTGCCTCAGCAGAGTGGATGCCCAAGATTTGAAGGTACTTCCCGTGAGCTATGTGACAGTGGCAGAGTAGTATAAGGGACTGAGGTACCAGGTCTGTGGACATTGCCATCAAAGAGCTATGGTTGCATTGTTGTTTCCCTGCCCTTACACTGTGTTCCTGCTGGTGTACAGGGAGTGGGTTGCTAGTCACACACAACCAGGCCTCAAATGGTTACTCAACACCTGTAAGGTGTGATG
Organism: Ascaphus truei; assembly: GCF_040206685.1. Classification (NCBI taxonomy): domain Eukaryota; kingdom Metazoa; phylum Chordata; class Amphibia; order Anura; family Ascaphidae; genus Ascaphus; species Ascaphus truei. The sequence continues at coordinate 70,946,578 of NC_134490.1, read as the reverse complement.
GTCCATCTCAGGGACCCAGGGTGAAATCCTAATTCAAAATTGTGCCTGAAGTACTCTATGGAGGCATGAGACCTGTGGCACAAAGTGGTGGGGAACAGCTACTTTAGTTCTGATTTCACTGGTGTTTTGTTGTTAATTCTAAAAAACTCAGTTGGTTTTAGATTTTAAAAAAAATGTAAGTTAAATTTGGTTGAACTTTTTTGAATTTCAAACTTTTCGCAAAAGTTTGCATGTTTTTCCCCCCAAAAAGTTCAATCATTTTATTAATAAAAATAACAACAAAAACTTTCCAATAATGAGCTTACTTTGGGTTTGGCTTAAATTTCAATTGAATTCAAAGATTGATCTGAGAATCAAACTTTCAAGTTTCAAACTGTATAAGAGTTTGAATCGAAAGCCAAGCTAAACAGAGGTGCTCCTGCCCCCCGTGGGCTAGGCAGGGAAGCCTGCCACTCCAGCAGTCCCCCTTTACCATGCAGCAGAGGCGTGGTTCACGTTTATAGCCTTGCCTGATCTGTTGGCAGTGATTTTATTATATTTGGCTGTGTTGACTTTGGTTGTGTATTCATTGTGCAATATATTTTTACATTGCCCGAATGTGTAATATGGCAGCACGAGGCAGTGACATGGAGACCTCCTCTGTCCACTGGAATCCCCAGCCTAGATCCCTTTTTGCCCTTACTGCATATTCGTGTCTAACTCTTTTTCTGTGTTATTTTGTGTTATTTTGTTATTAGCTGCCTTATTCTGCATTGGTCCCACTTTATTAGAGTCCCACTGTACTGTATGGCTAAAATAGAAGCGAGATTCACTCAGGAGTGTACACAGAGTTGGCCCGCCATCCACAATTCCATGCCTCCAAGCCACCAGCAGCCCCATTCCTGTATCAGGGTAACATCTTTGAGCACCCCACTCAGCCCTGTTCTCACTTTGTTTGCTTGGGGCTCATCAGCGTCATCTCCCCGCCATTGACCTCTCATTTAAAGCTCTGAGCATGCTAGCCCAATGTAGAGGGAGAGGGGGGTTGGCCCGGTATTAAAGGGGTTGCACCCCATATGGCCACCCCCTGACCTCACCAGGGAGGCAAGGGGTTAACTGGACTGCGGTCCAGGAATGTGGCTTACACCTTGTCCTGCCAGGAAACTGTATGTTCCCCTGTTCCCATGTTTCATTATAAACCTGTATTTTTTTTTTCAACTTTGTTTTTATTGGTTTTTAGTGCATACAATCAATGGGTTACATTACGTTGATATTTATTCCTCGTATACACTTCACTTGCAAGGACAAACTACAGATGACGGACGCACGTTGGGGAGACCCACAGGACAAGACCTTAACAGACAGACAACAACTACGGGGACGTAGGGGGGGGAAAGGAGGGGGAGGGGGGGGGAGGGAGGGAGAGGCGTAGACGAGTCCCTTACTACTTGATGATCCGACGACCTGCGCCGGCACTGTTATCACCCTGCTCTTGATCTCCTCGCCGAGAGCCCTGCCAAATCCGCTTCCGCTATTCAACTTCGTTCCAGTTGGGATAGCCCTGGGGGAGCCCTGCCGTCCGATCGTCCCGTGTAGCTCCCCGTCCATCATCCAAGGAGAACCCACTTCCATCTATCAAAGCCATATTGTGGCCTCATTCATCCCCTGAATATCGGTCTGGGCCAACCACAGTGACCAGACTTTTTCGAATTTATCGGCCGAATCGTTAACTAAACTCGTTAACTTCTCCATTCGGCATATGAACCAAATTCTGTTCCTGATTTTGTCTATAGAAGGAATCACATTCTGATTCCACAGTGCTGCGGTCTCGCACCGCATAGCGGTACCAAAGTGTGCTATCAGCTTGTTACCCGACCGAGATACCTCATTCGTAGGTTTACCTAACAAAAACAGCCACGGGTCCAGCTGAATTTTGAGCCCCAAAAAGATCCTCTGCAGCCAATCTCGGATCTGGGTCCAGATCGGCACTATTTTCGGGCAAGACCACAGCATGTGTACCAGGTCCCCTAGTTCCCCGCACTGCCTGGGACAGAGCGGGGAAGATCCCCGGTTGAATTTAGCTAATCTAACTGGGGTGAGATACCACCGTAGTAATACTTTATACGAGTTCTCCTTCAATGTTGTGCAGATGGAGCTAGTGGCCGCGGCCTTAAATACCTCGGCCCAGTCCTCGTCCTCTAGTTGGCCCTGAAGATCCTCTTCCCATTGAGTCATGAAACGGGATTTGACTGTCCTGTCTGTGTCCGTATTCACCACCTCTCTGTATAAGGCAGAGATCAGTTCCCGCGTGCCTGTCCCGCGCACACAGAGCTTCTCAAAATTCGTCAGCGGTGGTCTCACCGGGTGTGCTTTATAATATGCCCTGACCTGGAGGTATTTCATAAAATCCGTGTTAGGAATGCCTGTTTCCGACTGTAATGATTCGAAGGATTTGATCTTTCCTTTAACCTCCAGGTCCTTCAACCGTCTAACCCCCGATTTACGCCAGAGCGGGAAGCTCTTATCTGTCAGACCAGGAGCAAAGTCCGGGTTGCCATATAAAGGTGCCATCAGAGTATGTTTGGAGGTTAATGAGCTGTTATCTTTGGAAGCCTCCCAGACCGAGAGTGAGTTGAGTACAGAGGTCAATGGAATGAGAACATCCCTCACCCGTTTCCTCGGGTACCAGATCAGGTCCATGAGCTCCAGCGGGGCGCACACCTCCCTCTCCAGTGCCACCCACCGCCGCAGCTCAGGGTCACCGTGCCATTGCGTAATTTGGCACAATTGTGCCGCTTTGTAGTAGGATATAACACTCGGCACCGCTAGGCCACCAGCTTCCTTGGCTTTCTGCATCGTCTTTACTCTAATCCGTGGTTTTCTACCATTCCAAATAAATTGGGATATTGATTTTTGGAGCCCTGCAATATCCGCTCTTACCACGGGAATTGGGAGAGTTTGAAACAGATATAGAATCCGGGGAAGGACGTTCATCTTGACGCTATAGATCCTCCCTAACCAGGAAATACCATATGCCTTCCAATCCTGCAGCTCTTTTTTTAGAGTCCTCAGCAGTTTGGGATAGTTAGCCGAATATAAGGAGCTTATCTGTTTTGTGATCTGCACTCCTAGGTACTTCATGGAGGAAGGGCACCATCTAAACCCAAAATTGAGTTCTATCAGCTTCTCCATCTCTCTAGGCATGTTGAGGCTTAAGGCCTCTGATTTGGATTGATTTATTTTGAAGCCTGAGATCTGGGCAAACCGCTCTAGAAGCTCGAACAGATTAGGTAGCGAGACGAGCGGTTTAGAAAGGGTTAGGATGATGTCATCTTCATACAAAGCCACTTTATGCTCCTGGGAGTGGATTTGCACCCCAGAGATATCGGCGTTGTTCCGAATTTGCGCTGCGAGCGGTTCGATGCATAGGGCGAAGAGCAGGGGCGAAAGCGGACACCCCTGCCTCGTGCCGCTTTTAATTGGAAAAAGAACAGACGGGTATCCTTGGTGGACCACCCTAGCTGTTGGAGCCCTGTACAAAGCCTTGACTGCCTGTTGGAATATGCCCCCAAACCCAAATGCTCCAAACGTGGACTCCAGGTATGGCCAATCAATCCTGTCGAAAGCCTTTTCCGCATCTAGGCTTAGGGCCACACTTCGGATCTCCTTGGCTCCTATAAAATCTATGATATCAACAATCCTTCTTGTGTTGTCGGCCACTTGTCTATTTCTAATAAAGCCAACTTGATCCGGGTGGATAAGCCTCGGCAGGATTATATTTAATCTATTGGCCAGCAATTTAGAATAGATTTTAACATCTGTATTTATTAATGATATAGGCCTGTAACTCTGGCAACTAGTGGGATCTTTGTCCTCTTTATGAATTACTGAAATTGACGCTTGGAGCATCTGCCCCGGGAAGGGCTCTCCTGCTAGCACTCCATTGAATAACTGGAGCATGTGAGGAGCTAGAACTCCAATAAATTTTTTATAGTACAGATTGGAGAACCCATCCGGGCCCGGGGCTTTTGATGCTTTTAAGTTTTTTACTACCGCCTCCAATTCCTCCCTCGTAAAGTCGCTCTGTAGTGCCTCGCTCTCCAATCTGGACAATTGTGGCAAGGCCGCGTCTGCCAGGAATTTCCGTAGCTTACTACTTGTCCTAGCATTGTGGACCACCTTCTCCCCATTATATAGCTGTGCGTAAAATTTCGCCAACTCCCCCACTATCACTTTAGGGTTTGAGGAACACTGGCCCCCACTTGTTTTGATAGACTGAATATTATAATTTGGTTTCCGGTTTCGGAGTCTGGTTATAAACCTGTATTTTAATGCTTTAAATTACATTTCTGTATCTCCAGTTCTGGAGGTCACAGAGAGTTGATATTTGGCCAATATGTGGAGTCACTGTAGGCATTAAAAACTGGCAAATTTCGACCCACTGAGCCCACCAGAATGGAACTTATTAATATGTGTAGATATTAAAGAGTATATGTATGGTATTTTGGATCTGCTCTGAAAAATGCAGACTCCATCTGCTATGCTAAATAGGTCAGGAAGGGCAGCCGGATGATTGAGCCTAAGCACTGTGATCAAAATGTAACTGCCCTGATTGTTTACACTAAGTACTAATCAACAGACCAAGTACTAATCAACAAGACTCTGCCACTCTAATTGTTACCTGAGGGCGGAGAATCATCAAACTGGAGTGGTTTGTAAGTGTTATGTCTACACCTACAAACAATGCAGATACTTCATTTGGCAGATTGGTCGTCGCCCCTGATTTAATTATGGGGCTACCCATAGAGTCCCAGTACACATGGGCTAATTAGCTGGGGGGCATGGGTTAATCTGTGTCTCCACGTTAGGGATTGGATACAGATAATTGTTCACCAATCGTCTGTATTCAATGTTAAGAATAGGGTTACACAGGTATATAAACTGTGTCAACACTCCAGTTTTTAGTTCTTCTTCTGATATCATCTTGAATGTCACCGGATTGCTGGAGAATTGCTAGCTGATACTTCTCCATCCACCAACCCTAAGTAAGTGTTACCTTCTTGTCTGTTAATTGTACTATATTGCTGTGTTCACCTTTTTTAAGGAATAAATTATATTTTATTATATCTAAGCCTCGTTCAGTTCAACCCAGATATTTGGTGTTCATTATATCTTGTCATAAGCTACCGTGACACCCAAGCTTTCAGAATTATCCATATGCTGTATTCTGATTGGTCGGCAATTTAAAGCTCCAGACGTACACAATTGGACAGTTTAGAATCCTGGGTTTTGGGATAGAGCCTGCCTCTGATTGGCAAAGCATTTAAATCTCAATTTTACCTATTGACCCATGTATTTGGAGACAGACTGAGGAAGCAACACTGCAAGGGGTTAATAGCATACTTGTAAAGTGGTACATCTTTAAAGTGACACATTTTTTCAGTGGCATACAATATGGAGTTATGCAGGAGTTGAACACAAGAGGAACTGCCGTTGAATTCAGAAATGAAATGTATGATACAATTTCTGTTCTTAACCCTTGTAACTTTCTATTCATCACTTTTACAAGACTACTGTTGTAGGATCGCAGCTCCTGTACCTAAAATGTTAATGTCCCTGATTGCAATTCACTTCTTTACTGTGACCTCCCTTAAACCTCTTACTCTTTCCCAGTTAAATAGCTCTTACTTTGAGAGCTCAGGCTATGTAATCATACACTCTGGCTTACAAAAAAGCTTTGCATTACCTACTGAATGTTAGTGGCAAGCTCTGAAAAACAGCCCACCTACCGCCAATAAGTTAAACTACTATTGCAAACATCATTCCTTTGCAACCACAGACAATTATTTACATTTCAATTCCTTTTGTTACTATCGTTGGAAGGTGATGTTGAATTAAGCCCAGGCCTTCCCTTGTCCACTAACTTCCACGCCAAAGAAACTGTCCCTAATTTGTAGCTTGCTGCCCAAACTAGAAGTAAGCGCACGGTGCTTCTTGCATAAGCCGTAGTTCTAACTGAAACATGGCTAGGTCCCCAAACGCTTGATACTGTACATCTATTTCTGATCACGGTCACTCTATGTTTAGGAATGATCAGTCAGAGAGAGGAGCAGGGGTGTTATTTTATATTGACGATGCATTCAAATTTGTGTTTCTACAGTAAATACCCCCTGTAGCCCATCCTCTTTTAAAAATTGTGTTGGTAAGATTTGCCTCTCTTACTCTAAATCTATCATTATTGTTTGGATCTACCACACACCCAAGGCACCCCTACAATCCCCATCTGATGTGCCTAATTTTCCTGCCAAAATTTATCTTTTTAACACTATTGGTTCTTGGTGACTTCCACCTTAATTGGCTTGACTCTAAAAACAACAAAATCTGTACACAATTCAAATCACTAAATTTAACACAACAAATTTCTCAACCTACTCGATTAAATCTAAAATCCTGTAACTATTTACTGATAGGTTGGATCTTATCCTCCTGTCCCAATAGAATCCAAACGTCTGATATCTTACTTGGCATTTTCAGTGATCATGCAATGGGTGTATTGTGTACGTAAAATCAAATGATTCAAATATATCCTTACTGCCTATTAACTGGAACATTTAGACATTTTAACCTTCAAAAACTTCTTGCTGACCTTACCAACTGCATTTGGTTCAGGATCAATTTGATACCAGACCCTGATTTTGCACTTGACTATTTACAGTCAGAGTTCCTAAAACTGTGTGATATCCGTGCTGCACTGTGCAGAGTCAGAGACCATGCATCTCATCTTCCACCTCAATCTTATTGAGCTTTTCCACTTCAGAGATGCCTTAAGGAATAGATACATATGAAATTCTAGAGCTCTGCGGAATACATGCACACGGCAAACTGACTCGCAAAATCACAATATTACTTAGACAATATTTATCAAAACACATAAAATTCTGCAAAATTGTAGAAGGTCATCAAAAATATTTTTGAGCATTCTAGCAACAAAGAACCCTCTAGTATCAAAAAGGATGATCTCATTTTGTCGGATCCCTCAGCCATTGCAAAGAAATTAAATTAATACTTTCTGGGGTGGGCTTACTTCCTTATTATAAAGTCACAAACGTGACTTTAATCCGGAAGCCCAGACTGAGTGCACTCCTATATCAGCACCCCCTCCTCACTTTGTGTCTGAAGAGGAGATTGTACAGGAGCTCCTAACACTAAAGCTAAACAACCAATGTGGGCCTGACCAATTGCAATCTAAGCTCCTACTGTATATCTTAGTGCCCCGGTCACTGCTAAACCAATTGCCTCCACTAACTCTATTTTGTCTTCTGGACAAATCCAATAAGGCCTGGGAATCCACCCGCCATCCCTGTTTTCAAAAGTGGTGACAAAAACATTGGGCCTCATGCTACAAGCAGCGATAAGCCCCTTATCGCCAGCTTATCGCCAAGAAAGCCTACAGCGACTCAGTAAGCCCCGATAAGATGGCGTAAAGAGCAAAAAGGGCTTTTTTTGCTGAGAAAAAAAAATGCCAAACGTGCAGCGATAAGCCACTATCGCCAGCTTCTCAAACTCGCTCAATTCGAGTAGCCCCGATCAGCTTATCGAGGCTGATCGCCGTTCTAGAATGGAGATTTCCTCTCCAAATCGTCTCGCCACAAAAAGTTGGAAAGAAGGTGGGGAGAAGCTGCGAGACGGCACTTAGAAAATAAAATACATTTTTCCTGCATCGGATTGATGCCGGGAGACTGCGTAGCTGATATCCATTAATATCAGCACTGGAGACCCCTGGCATGAACCCCATGCAATAACAATGCATTTGCAGGCCACTTCATTACCTTAGCGGCTAATGGCTAACCACGGTTAACCACTATACCCACCCTGTATCCATTGAATGGCATAGTAGTACATCATTAATTGCTTTGTTGGTTACTGGTTCAATTAATTTATTGTTTTGTTGGTTAGTGCTTTTATTAATTGCATTTATTGGCTAGTGTTTTTATTTATTGAATTGGGGTGTTTAAGTGTTTGTGTATGTTTTATTATTGTGTCTTTTGGACATTCATGTATTTTGATTAGGGTGCCCATTGACTGCTATAGTAGCTTATCATGCCCATATTATATGGGTATGATGTACTACTATGCCACTTAATGTGTACAGGGTGGGTATAGTGGGTTCCGAGGTTGGTGGTTAGGCCGCCCGGGTGGATAGGGGGAGGGTTGATTAACCCCTTAATTACTATAGCGGTTATTAACCGCTAAGGTGATTAAGGGGCAGGGGGCCATTAGATTGTATTTATTATGTATGCTTTCTGGCAACGGAGGACATGGCCCTGCAGTATGCTGACAAGGATGCCCTTCACATTGGAAGGGGTAAGTAGAACGGTTTTCATTTACTTTATTTATGCTGGCTGGCTGGCTGGCTGGCTAATGTTGCGTTTAATAATGGGCAAATAATCTATTATCCATATCTGGATAATAGCTATTTTGCCCATTACAGTACTGTGTGTTTGGAGGGGGGGTGTATTTATTAAAACGTAGGCCATGTTTTTTTTTTTAATTCAGGATTGGTACCGCAGGCCAGCGGGGACCCACGGGGACGAAGCTGCTTTAATGAAATTTGTATTAATAGTGTGCGGGAGCAGAGGTTCTCCTGAGCTGAACCAGTTTGATTTCAGCCTCAGGGACCCCCTGCTTCTGAGATACAGGCCCTGTTAAGGGGTGCCGGTATCTCCTATGCATGTAAATGTCCCGCATCACGTGACCGGACATTTCAATGCATAGGAGATACCGGCACCCCATACCAGGGCCTGCATCTCTGGAAGCAGGGGCTCCCCGGACCTCAAATCAACGCTGTTCTGCTCCAGAGACCCACCTGCTCATCTGCACTATTAATAAAATTAAAATTTAACAGCTTTAATTTCCGGCGAGATTTGCGCAGAGAGGTGTGAGGGATACTTTTGGTTACCGTCATTATCTGTCCCAGGTAGTGGACCACTACTGTTCCTCCTTTTGTGTTGTTTTAAGAGTACCCAGACACTATTCTTGCTGACGGAGTCCTTATCAGGACTCCATTTACCAATCACTTGCCTTTTTGGGATAGAATTACAAAAAAAAAGGAATTGTATGAATTCAGCAAAAAATAAATGACATGAACTGGACAATATCCAATTATAGGAGAAGGAGTGGCTCAGTGAGTAAAGAGTTAACAGGGGAACCTGGTTCAATTCCCGGTGTCGGCTCCTTGTGACCTTGGGCAAGTCACTTTATCTCCCTGTACCTCAGGCACCAAAAACATAGATTGTAAGCTCCACGGGGCAGGGACCTGTGCCTGCAAAATGTCTCTGTAAAGCGCTACGTAAAAAACTACCAGCGCTATACAAGAACATGCTATTATTATTATTATCCGAACTGCTCAAAGAACTTAAAGGCATGTGATTATCAATAACTCTGTGGGCAGTGTCGGATTCGAATTAAAAAAATGCCGCCCATAGGCACTTACTTGGTGCTGCCCTCGCCCTCCAGCGCCACGCCACCCTGTTGCCATGGCAACGCGAAGCCGTGTGACGTCACGTTGCCGGCCTTGCATGCGTGATCGGCGCTTGCCAGCTGTTTGTGTGCACGCGCGATCAGCACTTGCTGGTCGCAAAGCGCCGATCGCGCATACCGCCACCAAATTCTGCTGCCCCAAAATGTTGCAATGGGAAATCCACCACCGTGGGCGAAGTGTTTTATCAGTATATGAAAAGACACACTTAAAAGACTGTAGTCTGTGTTTGTCATGTGGCTGCAGCAAGGGAATTAATCCGTCACAGCTGATCTCTGCCCTTAAATATCAAACAGTTTGCAGCCTCCTTCGCCTGTTTGAAAATCAGAGTCCACCCTCCATCACTTCCTTTCCTTCTTTTAGTATGGGCCTCATACCCTCTGCTGTACATATCTTACAATTTGTAGGAAACGCAGTTTCTAATTCAATAAATCATAATCAAACCAATTTGTTACAAAATCAACATCTTCTCTAATACATATACAACACCGACAAATAAAACCACACATGGTTTATGTAGCAACCTAGAGGAAAGTGTGTCTTGATGCACTGCGCTATTTGTTGTTGCAAAGTACCTTGTTACATTATTGACAGACACTCTTTTGCAGTCTGTTACATATTGTATTTCTTCTGTCTTCTCCAGGTGGTCTGGTAGGTAGAAGAGATGATGGAGTATAATAGAGAGGGCGGGGATCGAATGCACCAGACAGAGCGAGAGGGTTAAATAAATGAGGTTTGTTCCAGTCGAAGCCAACAGGGAGGAACGCAAATGCAGAAACACTGTTACAACTCATCAAGTAATGGGAGTTTACAGGGAACTCTTAGCTCACTAGGTGCTGAGCGCTGCCGGAGCGAGTATAGCCAGATGACTCCACGTTCTGTCTGTCTCAGGATACCCCAGTGACTCGGGATCACCGTATCTCGGGTGACAGTTCATATTTTCAGTCAGTCTCTAGTCACCGAGACTGACCACGAACAACTGAGGAATTCAGAGGACTCGACAGAGACGGAGCAATCAGGAATGGGGGCTGGTACAGTGCAGTAGGATGGCTCCCAAGGGGCGAGGCCTCAATGAGATGGAAATATGAATTTACCAATAGGGAATGAGCCAACGGGACTGGAACCTAGATATCGCTAACCGGTCCCAGCTCCATATCTTTCGCAGTGTGAGAGGCCTCACTGCCAGGGAGAGAACAATACTCCGGCCTTGGAGTGTGCATTCTCCCAGCAGGTGGGTGCATCCCAACCCAACTCCCCTTCATCTCACAACACTGCACCTGGCCCTCTACAATGGGTAGTCCTTGGATTCATTGTATGCTAGCTTCGCTAATTAACTACGGGCACACAATGAATCCCAAAAGATATACATAGTAAGCACAACTATGAAAATAAACTGGCTGTTACAGAGGGCTAACTGTATGCCACAGATTAACAGGTATGGCAGCCATTTTGACTATACTTAGATTGCCTTTCTGACCCGATACATGCCCGCCATCTTGATGAATAGGGGCACACAGCGGGCTTAACTTTTAATATACTGTGCCAGGCTGCCCCTACCAACACAACCATTGTCTCTTTTTAACATTCACTTAAATGTCTGGTAATGACAGCTAATTGCTGTTGCACCTTAATGTATATATCCCCATGAATTTCAGGCCTACCTTGATTTGAAAGGGTTAAGCACAGTGTTACTCAGAGTATTTCAGTTTTGTACATACCAAAGCCTTCACCAATAAATAACCATTAAAGCAGAGTAATAGTCTACAATGTAATGTGTTTGATGGCAGAGAACAAACCAAACAGTAGTTTGATGTTCTTTTAACTCAATATTTTCTATAAACTCCATTTGACAAGGAACCAGCAACCAACCGACAGAGGTGGACAATGTCTGCCTTTGAATTTCAATCCGACACGGGTTAGCCAGATCGTTTTATCCGCCGATCAGTCTGAGAAAGTCAAATCCGCCAGGTTATTTTTTTCTATCAACTGAAAATACGCCCGTCAAATTAGTAACCTGAACCAGGAAATTGAATCCGAATCAGGAAAACTGAATTATAATAGGGGGAAGAGGAGCCGAGGATGATAATATATAGCGGAGCATCCTGAAACTGAAGCCATCGTGTTGTAGACACTGCAGGGTTTAGCTGTGGGTTGGTCAGGCTGTTGACGCTATAGTACTATAGCTCAAACATGTACTGTATACATTATTTACTTCATAAAACTTGTAGATGAACCATTAACCAGGCATGCCATTAACGTGTGACTATGGAAGTATCTCTGGAAGCAAGGGGTCCCCGGAGCTGAAATCAACACAATGCTGCATTAAAGATTGTGAAAATACAGTTTCAATCACGCGTAAAGCGAAAACTCCAAGCAGTAATAATAATAATAATAATAACAACCCTGTATATTGATTATTTAATAAACTGGAGCAAACATCATCAACATCACGCACATTGATGTTTCCTTCATCCTAATCAGCACCAACAACGCCCTCTGTTACACAGGCGTCATTATCACTACTACCATTGACCAATCATGGTTCTTGTTGTGATGATGGTGTTGTCCCCCAGGGCCAACACCACAACATAGACAACCATGATTACATTCACAAGTTCATCCAGAAACACCAGTTATGTCTCCCATTGACCATACTTTCAATACAAGAGCCCCCGTGTGGCGTTATTTTCAACTCTCAAAGGATCTGTTTACAGCTACATGTAGCCTATGTAGAACAGTTATGAAAATGAGTAGGCTGGGTACCCATCTTGGCACCTCAGCTTTAAGAGGTTCTATGACCCACCACCATGAGGTAGCAGGCAACCGTAGAAAGCCAGGATAAGACAAAGAGTGGTTGCAGCAGTTAGCACAGCAGCGTATAATGTCACAGGTGGAAATAGAGAAAATCCATTGTCATTTTTTTCAATACAACGTTGGATTCATCCACCGCCTTTTAATAATATATATATATTATTCGTTGTCGGATTCGATATAAACACAGTCCGTATGTTAAATTCTGATTATTTAAAATCAAAGAAGCCTAATTTTATGGACGGATTTTATATAATCCGCGTGGATTAAAGTTCATACAATCCGAAGTCCGATTTTGAATGAAAAACTCGGAAAAATCCAGGAAGGGGATTTGAACGAGTCCGCCCGTCTCTACCAACTAATCACCACAATAAACCCCTTCTTTGTGTAAATTAAGATCATTTAGTGATGATGAGGATGCTATTTGTTACAACATGTTGCCTTAGGGAGTCCACAGAACATCCTCATCATCACTATTTTGCAATCTTTAGACTCAGCCCATATTACATGTCCTCAAGATACATATTTTGCTCTTAGAAAACAGTGTCATGGCAACCAACTTCCACTATTGATGCTTGTTTGATTTTGTGCTAATTTTGCACTGGTTCATCATAATCAATACACATCTTAATTTTTTTTTAAATCACTCACATCTCATAATTGACTTGTGTGGTCTTAAGGTCATAGGAAGGATAGACTTGTGTGGTCTCAAGGTCAGAGGAAGGATAGACTTGTGTGGTCTCAAGGTCATAGGAAGGATAGGCTTGTGTGGTTTCAAGGTCATAGGAAGGATAGACTTGTGTGGAATTCAAACCATGTATGTAGAATTGTGGTCCAATGGGATTTATCTCTGTCTGAAAAGACCAGTTTGCTGAAGGAAGATTCACTACTGTATATATTGTTATGATAACACTAGGCCAGGGTGGTTTAAATGTGTATTATTAACATATTAACATATTATTTTCCTTAGTGCATACTTTGTCTACTCGCCTCAAATCATTCGGTGTATATTTAATCGGTCAATGTGGGCAGGTGCAACTCTAGCACAGAGTTTACAACCTGAAGGCAGAGTTTTTTTCCCAGATTATTGGGTTGAGTTAGAGGGTGGAGCAACATTTAAAACTATGCCACACCTTTGTCAGGACTTGTCTAGAAATGAAGGGACTGGAGGGAGACTGGGATACAGAGATTAAATAACAGAAAAAGGGAACATTCTTGAAGAATCAGTCAGCATCAACACACCTTAAGGAGGACGTAGAAATAAGTGTAGGTGGGCAAACATTTTATAAAAAGGAAAAGTTTTGGGTGGAAGATATAATTTGGCCACAGTTGTTTCCAGAGGTTCTTCTATTATTGAAACACACAAGGTATGTGCATTTATACAGTTTAGCTATTTATTTCGGTTTAAGTGCATAGAGGCAAGCAATTGCACTGTGTTTTCCTAAGTTGCCAAGTAAAAGTAATGTAAATATGCATAGGTAGTGATTTCAAATAGCTTTACAGATAACTTGCTCCTATAACCGCAGTTGGTAACATGTTGCTTTTGTTGATATTTTTCTAAGTAAATGGATTAAGAGACTAAAATAGTCTAGGATATAAGAGATGATGGTTCAGTATATCACTTTAAATACTTTCAATGTTGAACATTTTATAATATTAGGCGACTTCTTACATAATTCGTTTGCTTGTAGAACAATGTTTATACTCATGGTCGGTGAGCAAATGTCATTATTAAGATCATATTTTGCTGCTTCTTGGACAGTGCTATAGAACTTGTTGTTAATGGTTTCTTTCTGTGTCTTGGAGAGTCTTGATCTTATCTTTTGTATATAGTCTGTTTGCATTGGTTACACTATCAAACTGAGTCATTGGTTCTGGACTATTGAACTTTGATTTGTTTTATGTAATATTATGTTGCAGCACAACTTTTTTCTAACAATGTTTGTTAGAGTTGCAAGAACACACACACACACACACACACACACACACACACACACACACACACACACACACACACACACACACACACACACACACACACACACACACACACACACACAATATCTGTGTTTCTGTGTATTGAATGCTATGATCCTCAAGAACAAAATAAAGTTATGAAAAATAGATTTTCAACCACATCTACTACTTATAGGCATTATGTATATATAAAGTATATACAAAATTGATATGTCATCAAAATCCATAAGTAATCCAAAAGCTGCTATATTTCAGTTTGAAAAAATAGACAGTGTACAGAGCAAATAGCTTCTGCCAGGAAAATCTGCTCATCACTTCGGTGTAAAATGTTACAGGATCAGGTTTCGGAACGCACATTTACCTTTCCAATGTACTGCTCCGAATATTTGTGGTTGTGTTTTTCCTCTTTTTTGAAAGGTTATCATTTTGCATTTACTTACAACTGTTCTTTGCCATACTATCACAAGGAATACTTACTGTAACATACAAAACACCCTCCTAAAATCATATGCATACTGTATGCTAGAATAATGCACTGACTAAACTAAAGATAAGAAGGGCTTACTGCACATTTCGTACAACAGTGTCACAATTACGGAAACACTTAAAAAGGATATTAACCATTGACAAAAAATCCTACTCCTGTTATAGTGTAGTGTGTTGTGTATGCAGATATACAGAAATTAAAGTGGAAAGGGTTATAAGAATTATTTAAAATACTGAATCCAAAACAATACATATTTATCTCTCTGTTACCCAGTGTCCAACATACAAGACCATGGGTAGCCAACTCCAGTCCTCGACTGAGCCACGGATTGAATCACCTATGCTGAAGCAGGGATATCCTGAAAACCTGACCTGTTGGTAGCCCTTGAGGACTGTTGTTGGCTACCCCTGTGCTAGAATATGTTACATAGCATACACTGCTGGAGTTTCTGTTACTGTTACATAACTGTGCAATAACAATCATATGAGCAATACGGTGTCATTAACTACTGTAAGGCTTCGGGGATTGGGACTGGGAGAGGAGGCTGCTAGCTCAAAAACATAATCAGAGCTGTCATTGCATTGTGGTCCAGTCTCTGGGAAATGACCTCTCTTCCTGCCATAAAACTCCATCCTAGCTCTGTCGATGTCTGGCTTGTTAGCCATGCACAACCATACACTGAGAAGTCCTCTCATTCCCTGAGGGAGTTCAAGGGAAGAGTTGAAATAGAAAAACTTTATGGACCATAAATATAAAGATGTTTTTCATGCTGAATCACATCCACCCCCCCCCCATATATATATATATATATATATATATATATATATATATATATATACATAATTACAGTTAATACAAACCAAAGCAAGACACACAATTTAATACATTACATTTCTTAGCATTCTTGTGCAATCTCTTGTTCTTAAATGCTAGACTTTCTTACAATTTCTGTCCCCAAATTGCTTTTTTGGGCCACTAAACATTAATGGAATCAAAAGGGCTTCCATAAATGTCTACTTAGCGTTAGTCCTTTTTAATCTGTTTACTAAGGTAACAGTAGATAGTTGACTGATAGAGAAGGATTTCAGAGAACAGAAGCCTTGTGATCAAAGCAATATCCCTAGTTTAAGGCGACTCTATCTCTGTGAAGTTGATTTACCTATTCTAGGCACTACTGTAGTTTCAGACCAATGTCAGATTATGAAATATTCGAATGTAGGTTACCTACTTTCCCTATATCTGTAAGGCTCACGTTACTTCCACGATATACAATGCCTAATTGAGCTGTGGGGGTCTTGAACTAGGGTCTCTGAGGCTCCATGTACTCCAGCTATTCTGTCTTCACATTACAGGTGTGTTTAAAGATGCGTGACAGCAAACAGACAATGTGTATTGCACATTTAACCTATGGAAACCCCTTCCCCAAATCAGGAGAGGGACAGTGGGGCCTGTACATGCAAAGCGGAGTAGAAATCTTATGAGACTCTTTATGGCAGGAGTGGCCAACTCCAGTACTCAAGGGCCTCTAACAGGCCAGGTATTAGGGATATCCCTGCTTCAGCACAGGCTGCTCAATCATTCTTACTGAGCCACTGATTGAGCCACCTGGGCTGAAACGGATATCCTTCAAACCTGACCTGTTGATGGCCCACGACGACGGGAGTTGGCCACTCCTGCTGGATGGTATATATGATGAATATGTATTTCTGTGAAGAGTAGGTAAATCATACTAATTGCATTTCTGCTTAGGAGGAACATGCTTTATCTTAAATAACCTATTGCGTATTCAAGAAAGATTGGCTTAGAATAAGGTGTATCAGTTATTTATAAAAGGATTGCACCAATGCAAGTTAACAAACACAAGTCTGTGTTTGTATTGCTTCAGGGCTGGGTGCATATATATATATATGCACCCAGCCCTGAAGCAATATATATATAAGAATGCAGACCAAATGACTTTTTTTAACTTTAGACATGAGTACAAAGACAGTATTGTCTAGTTGCATTCTTTTATTAGCACGAATGCTGCTGGGGAAATTATGATGACACCGTTAACTTAGAGCCAAATTACAGTGTTTATTGCTGATGTTTTAAAGTGCATTGCTGATTTCCCAGTCTCACGCCACAATTTGCAGGTTCATATCCTAATAAGATCCTTAACCTGTTACCTGAGGTACACAAAATATGCACAATGCGTGATTTGGCAATCAACAGGAATGCCCTTATTATGCGTGCACATTACTCCGTGGCAGAAAACAAGCAATAAAGCAAATAGTTCAGTTGATATACATAACATGGCATCAGATTATTAAAGGGAGAACTTTCACATTTCATAATAACATGAAGCCAGTAAAAATAACCCATGCATATTACTTGTTAACAGTTAGAGCAGAGTAAATACATCTTATAAACTGTGAAAACTGCAATGCAGTATTAGGGGGATCATTTATCCAGTGGCTAGAAAAGTGGGTGATACTAGAGAGTCACATTAAACATTGGTGGCACTTTTCATCAATGACCGACACATAAGAATTAAATCCGCAGATTCCGCAATCTGCTGGTGGATTTTACCAATCCGCAGATTCAGTAATTAGATTGTCCGTGATAAAGTGAAATCCGAAAAAGACGAATCGCCCCGTTTGAGATGATTCACGGAAATCCGTGAACCAAAGGAACCGGACGATCCGCGGTGGATCCACATCAGCCAAAACCAGTGGTGAATTTCCCATTAGGCCCTGGCCTACGGCATAAAAATTTGGGGGTGGTATACATTGGCGCTTGCCGCCCGCTCATGTGCAATTGGCGCTTACCAGATGCTCCTGCGCATGCGGGATGGCCGCTTGTCAGCCATGCATGGGAGGCCAGCAAGCGGCAATCGCGCGTGCGCGGCCGGCACGCGCTGATCATGCAAGTGCGTCCAGCAAGTGCTGTCGCACGTGTGGCCTGCAACACGATGTCACGCGGCATTGCGTTGCCATGGCACCGGGACAGCGCAGCGTCAAATGACGCTAAAGGAGGAGGGCGGCACCAGCTAAGTGCCTAAGGGAGGCATATTTTAAAATCTGCCACTGACCAAAACCATTTTCCCATCTCTAGTGGGGGTCAATGAATCTGCCATCAATTGTTATATTTTTAATTTAGCATAATAAGCTTTTTGCCTTATTTTGACCAATTTATCCTAAAGTTCTGTGTACAGCCAAAAAGATCAGTATAGTATGTCTTCTTGAAATAATTCAATGTGGCTTATGTACTCTCAGTGCTTGGAAGAACAGATGTAATGCGTTAATTTTTTAGAAAGAAAGTAATTCCCGAACCGAGTAAATTTTAGACCCTAAATCCATTACTTATCACAGTGGAGTTTCATTAAAATATCCCGATACTTTAGAATTGTTGCATATACAGGCAATGTCTTGACAAATTGACATTTCCTTAAAATCTTGTTTTTTGGGGTTTAACGGTTTTTTTTGCTTACAATTATGTATATCCTAACATGTGAGTTTAAAACTGCACTAAGAAAATAGTTACTGTCGTGCTATATTCAGTAGAAGAATTATATTCATACAGTGGCCTTTTTAACATAATGAATCTCTTGTCTGCTCCATGTTGCTGTACACGTTATCTGGATCCAGTGTATATGATGTCATTTAATTATGCATATGCATTTAAATTATTTCCAGAAAATATCTTCTCCCCCTCCTTGCATCAATGGAAAGAGACATGTTCTGATATGCTATACAATTTGTTCACTGTCATTTCTGCATCGCTGTAATTAATGAGCATCTTAGCGTGTGCAGAAGCCGTACTAGACAACATGAGTCGCGCAATGTGTGTGAGATCACTAATCCTTTTAGTAGCTTATTAATGGTATTTATTCCCTCATCGTTAAGAAATGCCTCACATACGTTCTTCACATCCAGGGTAAATACGATCCCTGCATGTACAAGGAACTAAACTGTTCTAACTTGCTGGAAACGTTGGCTGTACCTATCACAGATGCATGAAGATATTCATGACTAATTTTTGAATAAGGGTGTATAAGTAAAAATAGCCAGGGGTTGGAGGTGTGAACTCTTCCCTTTAACATTGTGTTGACCAGATGGTAAGAAAGGAGCTGGTTCTGCAGTTCCAAAAAATGAATGCTTGCTAAGAAATGCCTCTATTGTTCAGTCACAGGTTTAACACGACATGCCTCCCTTTCCCATCATTACTGAAGCGCCTCTCTCCTGGAGACTGATCTCATCTGTTCAAATACCACAACATGCTTATCATGCACTATATAAATGACTGGAGCAGCGTATGAAGTCTATTTGGTCTCTTCTTTTGTTTATTCATAAAGAACGGGCGCCACCTGCTGAGTAAGTGGCGTTACAGGTGGATGCACTACATTTAGCGAGGGGCAAGCAAGACTTAAGTCCTATTTAAATTCTGATCACTATAATGCTGCTTCTATGAGCACAAGTTGTTTTATTTTGCTTTTACCGGTTGATATATATATATGCCCATCCAGTCACCACATCTAGTGATGGGAATGAAAAGCGTAAAAGAAATGGCCGTATGATTTGTTTCCATTTGAGGCACATACAGCTTCTGTTACAAGTAGTGAAACGATGTGAGAATGTGTGAGAGGTCAGCTCAAATCCAGTCCCCAAGGGCCACCAACAGGTCAGGTTTTCAGGATGTCCCTGTTTCAGCACAGGTGGCCCAGTCAGAATATCGCGTAGCAGTAAAACAATGTGCTCACTTGGAGCGCTCAGCCGGTCCTCTCCTGGTAACGTCGGCGGGATCCTTAGCTCTCCTTGTTTGGTCGGGTCCTCTGTTGCACACACTGAGCATCAAAGATACATCCGCCAGCTTGAGTTCAAGAGGCTTACAGCTACTTCTGTCCGGTTACAGCTCACAGAGACTCGACTCATACTGATTAAACATATTTTCCTCTTGGTCCTACAACAGGGCCGCTGACAGATTTCCTGGGGCCCAGGACAAGAGCTTCACCCCCCTTGTCGGCCGCCTTGCGGGCCCTCACCTTTCACAGCTGTTCACAGAGCCCCCCTCTGTCTCTCACTCTTTCCCCCTCTCTTCCTCACTCACTCTTCCCCTCCCTCTCTTACACCCCCGCTCTCCTCTCTCTCCCCCCCCTCCGCTATCACTCAACTACCCCCTATCACTCAATCCCCCCCTCCTCCCCTGGCCACACACACAATTCCCCCCAATACCCATACAACCCCCCCAATACCCATACAACCCCCCAATACACACACAATACCCCCTCCCAATCAAAAACTACCCCCCCAAATACAGACACCACTAGCCCCCCCAGATGCAACCCCCACCCCCAGATACAAACACCACTACACCCCCAGATATAAGCACCAGTACTACCCCACCCCAGATACAATTACCACTACCCCCAGATACAATTACCACTACTACCCCCCAGATACAATTACCACCTCCCCCCCACAAATACAACTACCTCTTACCTCTGGTTGCCGCCGGGTCCCGGCTCCCCCCAGCTGCTGCCGCCTCTTCCCGCAGTGGGCCTCTATCTCTCCTGCCGGTGCGCAACGGAAGCTGGGTACACTCGGAAGTTAGGCTCAGCTTCCAGCACGCACCAGCGGGAGAGAGAGGACTGCATGGGAAGAGGAGGCAGCAGCTGGGGAGAGCCGAGGCCTGGCCCCCACAGCCACCGGGCCCAGGACACTTGTCCCAGCTCTCCCCCCCTGTTAGTGGCCCTGCCCACATGGCCACCCAGCATCTAAAAGAACTTGAATCTAATTTAAAAGACACTGGTCATGTATGTAGACTTATGGAAGGTTTTAATTGGGAGAACACTACTTATGGGTACCATGCGATGGGGAAGTTCTCTAGAGCCGTGGTTCTCAACGCCAGTCCTCAAGTGCCATCAACAGGCCAGGTTTTTAGGATATCCCTGCTTCAGCACAGGTGGCTCAATCAGTGGAATATCCTTAAAACCTCACCTGCTGGACTGGAGTTGAGAACAACTACTCTAGACTAGAGGACATGCAGAAGGAATACAAACGGTGAGGTATTTCCTGCGAAAGAAAAATGATATTCTTATTACAACAGCAGGTATTTTTTTTTTAGAGTATACAATTAATTATTGAATAGAACTCTTTTCATTTTAATAATGAATTTTATTTGCTGACTTGGTGAACGGTGATGAGTACCCGATTTGCCCACAGTGTTGCTAATGTATATATGGGCAGAGAAGGATATGGAATAACAATCCCTTCCTGAAGAATACCAAATGATATAAGTGATTTATTGATGACATTCTCCTGGTGTGGCATTCCCACGTGGAGAGTTCGGAAATGTTTATTGAGTATACATGGGATAATGATTTGAATTTTAAATGTACATATAACAGTGACTGTAGATAAATGGAGTTCTTAGACTTGCTTCTTCTGGCGGAAAATAATAATAAAAAGGTAATATCAAAGACATTGTATAAATCAGTGGATGTAAATACCTATCTAGAAGCAAACAGTAATTATTGTAATTATGTAATAAATGGAAAAACAATATTCCCTTTGGGCAGTTCCCACGACTAGAGAGGAACCGCCCAGGGGAATAACATTGGATATCTCAGGCTATAGGTTGAAAAAATAGACATTTAAAGTAAAAGGTTATAAAGATAGGTAATTGAGAAGGATAAAAATGTGTCTAGAGAGTATTTACTTACTTATAAAGAAGAAATAAGAAGGGCGAGTCACCTAAAGAATTCAATCAAAAAGCCAAAGGTAATAATAAAATACGTAAGAAACCTTTGTCACTTCTTAAGCATCTGAAAAGAGGCGATTGGTGAAAAACCCGGAGTGATTTATAGAAGAGCGAATAATGTAGAGAACCGGCGGTCACCAAGAATTCCGAGAGCATGGACCTCCAATAGGAACAACAACATACCCTGGCTACCAAGTAACCCTAAGGGTTCTTTTAAGCGTGTCCCTTGTAATCCCATAAAGGATAGAGCCAAAGGTTTTGTATCCCATTCCATGGGAGAATCTTTTCCCATTGTCAATTTTGTGAATCATCCCTTTTGATATCTATAGGTTGGAGGGACCATATGGCTTCCAGTATATAAGTAGGACCTAGAGGAAGCTTAGAGGACGTTTTTAGCATAGATGAAATATCATAAACAAATATAGTGTATACTGCACAGTGTTTCTAGGCATTTTTTACAATTTCATAATGGAAATCGCATGGGGATGTATATATTAGGTCTGGAGATTATTAAAACAGATTCTTTGGGAGCAAATAGATTTCTTTCACTTTGTAATAGAGAATCTTATCAAATGGAAATATTACTGTGCGCTCGTATATATATATATATATATATATATATATATATATATATATGGTTTTGTCACTTTTTTTACTCACCATAACTTAACTCAGTATTATGGTTTAGCCTATCCCATAGCCTCTCTTGCATTCCCAGTAAAATCAACCCCACACTGATGAGACCCATCAAGGTCGAAACAGCTGTCTGTGGGTGGTTTTCTGGGTATGCACCTTAACCCTGGCTGTGCTCAAAGCTGTGACCATGCAGCAAGCTTAAGCCTACTGTATAGGGAACCATGTTAAAAATGGTTATTGAGGCAAAAAGTGACACTGTGTGCTCATTTGCATGTCATTTCCCAGAATCCCTTGCTGCAGTGGAAGTGCTGTATGCTGGGTGATAATGGGGAAAGGCGGGGTTGCAGACCTGCCTAAGACATGCAGATGAGCATACAGCTATATTTGCATATATATATATATATATATAGAGGTAAAATTCAGTAGCGCCACTTGTGAAACAAAAATTGTATAAAATAATATGAATTAAACCGTGCAAATATTGTGTATAATATTGAGCAAAATATCAATCTAGCAATACAAAAAATGTGAAAAATTGTTACAAATATACATAAAATATATATATATATATATATATATATATATATATAAAAAAAAACGTGCAAATATATATAAAAAATAAAACAGGGAAGAAAAGGGACAAAAAATGGAAGAAAGTCCAACCTTTGGTACAAGTCCAGTGGAAATACAATGGTGATTGGAAATGCTGTTCAGGGATCCACGGCTGCTCTCAGAAGGAATAACCAATTCCAACAGGAAGACTATAGAAAGAGAAGAACAGAGAGCGCACGTCCCATAGTGTAAAACAGTACATTTAATCAATAAAAAAGAGGACAAGGGGATTAAGAACACTCACAAAGGTACAAGATAAAAAGGCAATTTGTGATATATAATCACCACCAACAAGGCCACACCGTCCTGGAACACATCAGATGGTAGATTGTCCCTCCGGTTCACATCCAGCAGTGGTCGGGTGCTTAATCCCCTTGTCCTCTTTTTTATTGATTAAATGTACTGTTTTACATTATGGGACGTGCGCGCGCTCTCTCTCTCTCTCTCTCTCTCTCTCTCTCTCTCTCTCTCTCTCTCTCTCTTCTTCTCTCTTCTTCTCTCTTCTTCTCTCTTCTTCTCTCTTCTTCTCTCTTCTTCTCTCTTCTTCTCTCTCTCTATAAAAAAAAGGTTACCAAAAAGCTGTCAAATATATGTAACTGTGACAATAGACAGCGGTGCTCCTGGAACAATAATAATATGAAAACAACAAAAGAGAGTACCAAAATGGAGCACACAGGTGTACCAAGAAAAAACAATTTATTAATGAACAAAAAACAGGGGAGAAAGTTTAAAATAAAGGGGGACTCAAACAGACTCCTCTAATAACCACAAAGGGACAAAAAGGTGTGTTAAGGGACATTACATCAAAAAATAAGTGTGACCTGATACAAATATGTATACAAGCATGATATACTGTGCAATAACTCTCCTAGTACAATTGAAATAATATCTCAAGACCTAAGTAGGACAGAGAAAATGTAACTAGGAGAAGTTGCAACAAAAGGTACACACATACACGCACCAGCAGAAAAAGCAGTAACAATGTACTGAAGATATTGCACGGATATAGTCAGATAGTAATGCACATAGCTTGGCAGCCAAAGAAATCCTGAAGTGGTGTTGAGATTACAACTGAATGGACAAAAAGGGCAATCCAAAAAGAAGCAATGTCTTCACCACCTACCAGGGGCTGTGCATCAGCACTTTTTGATGATTCATTTGGTGATGTATTGCTAAAAGGATTTTATCTCTGTTCTCACTCAGGATTTCCTTTTTTTCCTTGCGAGTGGGCAATGTTCGCAAAGCATTGAGAGAATGTCCAAGGTCATGGCCCTTTATATACTGCCATTCACCGACTGATTTGTGCTCAATTCTGCTTTAAAGGGGTGACATTTTGCAATAATCTGGTGAAAATATTGCACCCAAGTGTGTTTTTGCTCATTTCTTAACAATGTCAACTTATGCTTAAACAAATCCCCAAAACGTGAAATTTAAGATAACTTGAAATTTAAGTCAAATTTCCCCCCACGATTGCAAAGCACATTAGGAGACATTCACACATCATTGCTAGAATATTAGCATTGCAGGGTAGGCACCGACTGCCACATCCCACACTACTCTATTCCAGTGGTTTCCAACTTTTTTTGGTTAAGGAAACCTATGAGAAATTGTAAGGAACCTCAACCCTCTCTAATAGTGTGCCTGAGATCAGATGCATTGTACGGAACCCCAACCCTCTCTAATAACGCGTCTGAGATCAGATGCATTGTAAGGAACCCCAACCCTCTCTAATAGCGCGTCTGAGATCAGATGCATTGTAAGGAACCCCAACCCTCTCTAATAGCGCGTCTGAGATCAGATGCATTGTAAGGAACCCCAACCCTCTCTAATAGTGTGCCTGAGATCAGATGCATTGTACGGAACCCCAACCCTCTCTAATAACGCGTCTGAGATCAGATGCATTGTAAGGAACCCCAACCCTCTCTAATAACGCGTCTGAGATCAGATGCATTGTAAGGAACCCCAACCCTCTCTAATAGCACGTCTGAGATCAGATGCATTGTAAATTCTGAATTTGGTACAATTTTAAAATAACCTGAAAATTACAGGGAACCCTTTAGGGATGCCCGGGGAACCCAAGGGTTTCTAGGAACCCTGGCTGAAAGTTCTAGTGTCTTCTGTTAGCCTCTGAGATGCTGGAACAACGACACATTGCTTTGTATCTCCAGAGGCCAATGTGTTACAATAAGGCTGCAGCATTGGGAAGTACAGTATGCTGCATTCACAGAGCCGCTTACGCTAAACATAACATGATTTGTTTGTATCCAGCCTAGTGTTTTAGTATATTGATGAACAAGGCTATATCAGTATGATGAAAATCCGCATGATTAATAACATTTAAGTGATCCTTGATAAGGACAAATTGAAGAACCTCTTGCATAAATATGTATTCATTTGCTTTCAGGGATTATGGAATGGAGAGTATAAGAAATAAAAGCTACAGAGACGGTGCGGAGGTCACTGGAAGAAGTAAGATAGATGTATTCAATATTCTTTTAATATGACCAGTTTATCACTTTGGGGTAATTCTGTATATGTCATTGCGGCTGTTTTAGCAGCATTTTCAGTGTATATAAAAAGGTGAGAATCACTCCCCATGTAGCCACTAAATTTAAATGTATATTGGTATGTGTTGGTAATAGAATAATAAGCGGTGCATCTAATTAATTAATTAAGTAACAAACACATAAGACTATAGGGCATAAAAGAGAGATGCCCATAGGTCAGAGGTTCACGTAAGGAGTCCCCCACTGTAAGACTTAACCTTTAATCATATTTACAAATCAAACAAAAAAAATACAATACTGAAAATGTTACTGAAGTAACTACATCTAAAATAGGTGAGAGAGAGAGGGAGGAGAAAAGGATGATGTGGGGAGACAGCTATATATAACAGGATACGCTGACAAAATTACCTCTCTGGGAGGTGATTGGTAATATTCAAAGGAGTAATGTCCCTATATAGAGATAATCCTGATGAATGAGCTGTCTACCTGAGAGATACAGTGACATCATCATCTGCAATCCTTCATAATTATGGTAATAGGCTCTCTCAGAGAAGTGTAGTGTCTGTAAATAAACGCTGCCCAATGTTAGCAATTCAAATAAATTGAGGATCAATGTGATTGACAGATGAGAATCCCCTCATAAAGGTAAGTTTTTAGCAGAGTAATCACACTGGGTGGCCCATCAGAGTTCTAATACTTACTCCACAACTGCTGATTCAAGTCAGAGGATCATAGTATAAAGCAACCAAGTAATAATGCCAATACTATCAATCATGAGGGAACTTCTGCTAATGTTGCTAAACCAGCTAGTCTGTGACTAAATCACATCTGGGACTAACTAAAATTGCAATCCCCTACTCTCCTCTCTATTCTTCCCCCCTCCCCCCCATCCACTTCAACCTAAAGTTTGCCTGGGAGTCATCAAAGCCACCCGACGCGCGTTTCACTCGTGTCTGCGCTTAGAGCTTGGTCACGAGTGAAACACTCGTCAGGAGTTTTTATTTGTATATATGATTAAAGGTTAAGTCTTATCAGTTATTACAGTGATGTGCTCCTTAAGTGAAATCTGACTTATGGGCATCTCTGTTTTATGCCATATAGTCTTATGTGTTTGTTACTTACTGTATGTAGAATAACTCCCTTTGTCTGTTAACACACTGTGTGATATAAACATAAAAGAAGGAACCAAAAAAAATGATTTAACAGGCAAGAATGTAGTAACATAAGTCAAGAATTTTGTAGACAAGTCGAACATTTTTGTAATGCTATTATTGCCATTAGATTTACAGACAGGAACTAAAACAAAATGGCCCCCCGGATTTTATATTTATTTGAGAAGTAGGAATAAGACATTGGTGCTTCAGATTTCCCCAAATTGTAGCACTATATGTAAGTAGATCAGAAAGGAAAACAATGGCGCATTTTAAAATATATTTGTAAAATAATAACACTAAAACATCAGATATTAGGACAATATCTGAAATAGCTGCCCTGTGTTGTGATAGAAACTCCCCTTTTTATGTACTGTGCATTACATTATGAATACTGTATATAGAATACCATTGTTTAGTTTATTTTCTGCGCGCACAATGTGAGGCAATAACAGCTTCTTGTTTTCCCAGCTTTCACGGAAACAGTAACAACCACAAGACTGGCATCTCTACCACCAAGTAAGTCAAGTATAACAACAACATCCTTTTCTGAGCACTCGTACACTCCACTGCTTTAGACAGCCTGGCTATGGCCTCTTAGAGCATCCATCCCACTTGTTTTGTTTTTTAAATACTTGAGGTTCTCAGAAGACTAAGTTAAAGAAAATGGTAAATGGTCGTTTCCTTGGAAGTGTTCCACAGCGCGCCTAGGTATATACTTGTCACTATCTGCCTCAATGGAGAGGACAATGTCAAGCACAAGGGAAAGGTATATATGTAGAGACTGTCCCACTACTTCTTTTTGGTATGTTGCTGCTGACCTAATACATTTTTAGTTTACGATCCAGCCTCCATCATCTTTTTGAGCAGTGCTCCGCCTAACCCTTCCCCCATGGGAAGCGCTTCTGGCACAAGGGAGAGGTGAATTTTGATTGGGACAACAGGAAACTAACGGTGCACTGGCATATTGGATGACACCATTTTGGTTGTAGGGGGATATTTATTTTATTTTACTCAGATGTAAAAAAAATACTTGAATACTTTAGGTCCCATTATTAGGAATCTTCAGCTGAGAATGATGGAAAGGTAATCAAAGAAAATAACTCTTTGATTTTAAGTTGATTTTGTCGTATATTTATATATTATTGATTGCCGTGTACATTAGGTTCACTAACATATCATCCTCCGTTAATGTTATTGTATTATATACGTATATCGATAGGCAATTACATTTCTGTTTGAGAAGATTGTGAAGAGTTTTAGCAAATAACCTTAAAAGAGATAAAGCAACTCCAGTGGCCAACTCCAGTCCTCAAGGGCCACCAACAGATCACATTTTCAAGATATCCCTGCTTCAGCACAGATGGTTCAATCAGTGGCTCAGTCTTTGACTGAGCCACTGATTGAGCCACCTGTGCTGAAGCAGGGATATTCTGAAAACCTGACTTATTGGTGGCCCTTGAGGACTGGAGTTGGCCACTCCTGTACTAGTGTGGTGAGTATGACCATGTACTAGTGTGGTGAGTATGACCATGTACTAGTGTGGTGAGTATGACCATGTACTAGTGTGGTGGGTGGTGGGTATGACCATGTACTAGTGTGGTGAGTATGACCATGTACTAGAGTGGTGAGTATGACCATGTACTAGTGTGGTGGGTGGTGGGTATGACCCTCTTACTTTACTCCGACATCTAATTGGTCACCATTGAGTTTCCATTTTGTGTCTGAGCAGAAGGGGCAACCAGCGGTGGTTCCAAACTCTCATACCAGAGTGGAGGGGGTGGAATGGAAAAGAAGAGCCTGGGCCAAAGCAGCAGCGGCTACGTCACTTCAAGTAGGTATTACAAAGTGATAAGATGCTCATGGGTCAATTATTCAGTAGTAATATAATGTAATATGCTGAAAACAACACTACATCAGTTAAATAAGTTAACAGATAAAGACTTTGAACGTTGCTCTCTTGAAACTAACACAGCTTGGATGGGTTTATGAAAAATTCATTCAAGTTTTACAAAAGTGAAAGAGGAAATGTGGATTCTTTTTTAATGTTTACAGGTTAAGTGGCAATGCAAAAATGTACAGTTTCAAATTTAAATGGCTTAAAAAACAATCGAATCCAACAACATGAGCTATACAAATGGAGCTCACGTATCAAATGCCCAGGAATGAATAAAGTGACCTGCAGAACTGGGAACATCTCTGGTTCCTGGCTCTTTATAAATAACTACAATAGTTTTGTGCAGTGCTTTTTTTCTAGAAATAAAAGGGAAGGGAAGCCTGAAATGAGGATGGGACCGGGGCGGACATTATTCTTGGACATACGCAATAATATACACATTTCAAAATCGTTTAGAATCCTTGCTATTATTTTTTGTAAATAATAATTATGACATTATAATTGTTTAATAAAACATATAAAAAATTGATATTATAGATGATCACAATAGTGTTATAACATTTACAACGTGGACTATGAAAAAAGGAACAGGAACGGCGTTCCACCGCATAGCTCCTGAACAAAAAGTCCAGGGTTTTGTGCAATTGTTCAGGTTACTTGGTATTGACGTATCGTTTGTGCTTGTAATTT
This sequence comes from Ascaphus truei, assembly GCF_040206685.1. NCBI lineage: Eukaryota > Metazoa > Chordata > Amphibia > Anura > Ascaphidae > Ascaphus > Ascaphus truei. Next base: position 70,917,552 of record NC_134490.1, on the reverse strand, counting down.
AGCCTCAGGTAACAACTCAAGAGTAAACCTTAGTACATCCGGATCCAGACATCCTCAATCCCCAAATTCTACACTCTCCGTTTCTCCAAAGTCAACCTTTGAAAGGAAGACATATGTCTCCACCACCCGAGGATATGAAGGTAGGAATGGATCACAGCGTATCAAACAATAATATGCACGTTATTTACAGGATAGTTTAGGCATTATTAACCTCTGCAGCTCTGGCTAGTGTTATTGATTTATGGGCTTTACAATACTGAAATGAATCAACTTAGACTGAATTCACCACTTTCCGAGTTGTATGATACATTTCATCCTTAGTACATATTACTATGGATTAATCGTTCGAGACGAGTTTCATTGTATTGTTTGATTTCCTACTATGATAAAATTACACCAACTACTATATCAGAAAATACAACTGAAAACTTGCTTTTTGTTTCCTTTCTAGGAAGTTCCAGTGGAAATTCTTCCCCGGAATACGCCAGAAAAGAAATGGGTATGTTTACTTGAAAAATGTCAGAAATAAATCATAGAGTGAAGTCAGATTATGACAGCCAGCCAAAGCAGCTGATGAGCCATTGAATATGCTGACAGTAATCTTCTTAAGTGTTTGTCGGTGTCTTTTCCTGACCCTCTAGCAATTAACCTTTTTGTTTTGGTTTCCTTAAGCATGTTTTTGGAAATTGTGCCTGCATCCCAATGGGCGTTTGTTAAATAACATGATTCAATTAGTGCTTGCTTAGTGGCTGCACCACTCACTGTCCTGAGGGACATACCACTACTGTAACTATACTTAGTGAATTGAATATTAAAGAATATCAAGGTGGCAAATTTTATATATATATATATATATATGGATGGTTGAAGCAGGTGGTCTCCGGAGCTGAACCCTGGTAATTTCAGCTCCGAAGACAACTTCTTCCGGAGATACTTACCTGCGAATTAGGTGCCAGTAGCCTCTTCAATGGCTACCAGAATTTACAATATGTCTGCTCATCAGAGATTTCCTGCCCTGCGAACCAATAGGAAGCCGTGACCTCATCAGTGCGGCTTCCTACTGGCCCATGTGACGCGGGACCTTTAAACTTTAAAGCCCAGCTTGCGGAGCGAGAGCAGCTACCGGCACCTACTTCGGAGGTAAGTATCTCCAGAAGTAAGGGGTTCCGGAGCTGAAATCAACGGGGTTCCACTCCAGAGACCCCCCCCCCTGCTTCAATTCAATATTTAAAAAATAATAATAATTCGCCAGCTTGGATTGTTCCTAAGCATTTGTTTTTGTTGTTTTTATCCAGCATCTTCCACCACCAGGGGGCGGACTCCTAGCAGAGGTGAGTACATGCGTGTATAACACATTGCAGAAATAATACATTACACCAATTACATCACAGGCAGAAATCAACAGAAAGAACAGACTTTTGAAATAATTTGTATTGTTGAATTGCAATTTTACTTTTATCTTAATATTTGCATCAAAATCACTAGACCAACAATTATTCAGAGGATCTGAGTGTGCATCATCTATCACAGCTTTGCAAATATAAAACTGCACTGCAAATCTCTAACCACATTTACATTCAATAATAATATATAGCGCTGAAAATGAACGCAGCACTGTACATACAGTAGACATTCTGCCAATACAAATCCCTGTCCTGAAAAGCTAGCTATCAAATTTTGGTGACTGATGTACAGGGAGACAAAGCTGACACAGGGATCGGAAACAAGTTCACCTGCTTCAAATGCTGTGATAGTAGCATGGAGTTAGTCTTCAGCCCTCATCATAACACCAGTGATACTTAACGTCAGTCCTCAAGGGCCACCAACAAGTCAGGTCTTCAGGATATCCCTGCTTCAGCACAGGTGGCTCAATCAGTGGCTCAGTCAAAGACTGAATGAGCCACCTGTGCTGGAGCTGGGATATCCTTAAGACCTGACCTGTTGAGGGATCTTGAGGACTGGAGTTGAGCCCCCTGATAACAACCCTTACATTTTGCCAATGAATTAATCGTGCCAATATTACACATGTGAAGATGGGAATTCAGCGCTGTGTGATACACAGTAACCATTATAATATGGTGCAGTGCACAGTTTTGAGTCTTTACATCACTTGGGAACATTCAATCCCGGGCAACGCCGGGTCTCTCAGCTAGTATCTCATATTAAAGGAGCAATTCATGCGTTTTTTTAAAATTATTATTATTTTTTAACATAGGTTTGAAGCAAGGGGTCTGGCGCTGAACCCCATTAATGTCAGCTCCGGTAAACCCTGTGTCTGATTTAAATACACGGATAGGAAATCACTACGTGTACGCAGAATATCAGGAGAATATGTTCACCGTTACCACTTTCCTTGGGGTTCTAATATGTCTTTATAATTCTAACATGTCTCTAATATTTGTAATCATTTGTATCTTATGTTATAGAGAGTGAGATCCGTGCTCGCCTCCAAAGTGCCTCTCCCTCCGCCAGGTGTAAGTTCCTCTATCCGTTTACTAGGATAATACTAGAATAATGCAGTAGTTGAAATTCCAGATCCTCTGTACAGTATTTTGGAGTTTGCCTTCAGAAAGGATACTAATAACATTTCACCAGAAAAACAATATTATTCTTTTTTTTTTTATAACAAATACATTCTCAACGTTGAAATTGTTATATGACTTTTTTCCAAAACGTCTCCAATGCTCTCACGATACAACATTTTCTCTGGTAGATAGAGATTGGCGAATTTTCCGCGGTCATTTAAATCCGCCGCGAATTTGCACGCCCCTTTCTGACTCGGATTTTCACGCCCCTTACTGACGCGGATTTTCACGCCCCTTTCTGACGCGGATTTTCACGAGTCCGTCTCAAAAAGGCAGATTTGTATTTGTTTTTTCACTGTAAATCCGCACTTGATGCTGATTCATCCATTCGAATATTACTTGTTGTGAATGAGGCTTCTGATGGAGATGTTGCTGATGTTATGAAATACTGTGATTTAAGTGGTGGTGGCACTGCTGGTGTTGATGAATGTGATAATGCTTCAGGTGCAAGTGCTGATACTGTGGTCATTGTAAAAGATTGTGAACATGCATCATCAACAAGTAAAGGGAAAACTGTATGCAGTAAGATGCCTCTTATATTAATTATTTAATGAACACAACCAAATATCATCACCAACAGCACGTACATTGATGTTACCTCCCCCCTCCTCGTCACCCTCTGTTACACAGATGTCCTAATCACAAGTACCATTGAGCAGTTGTGTGTCCTGTTGTGATGATGACACAACAACATCACCAGCACCACAACATTGACAGCCAACGATCACATTCACATCATCCAGAGCCACCAGTTATGTCTTCCCTAGGCCGTATTTTTAATGCAAGAGCTATTGTGTGGCGTTTAAACCTGGGGACAAGTTGTCATCATTTTGTAGCAAGTACATCTGCTGTTTCTTTCATTGGAAAATCAACAGCACACAAACACTGGTTAGTAAAGGCACTGCAATGGCAATCAAGGGTAGGGTTAGGCGAGGGTATTTAGGAAGGATGCATGCGGGCACCGCATCTAACAGGCAGGCATGGGTAGGCAAGGTGGGCACTAGTGGAAGGCAGCCTGGCAGAAGGTCGGGCAGCAGGCACTCATAATAACTAATAACTACGTTGAGACTTGAGATAGAACTTGATTTGAGACAGAGTGGAGATACAGCAGCTCATCAGCAGCAGTAGTAGCACTTTACACAGACAGGTCTCTCTGCTCACAGTCAGAGAGAGGAAGAGAAAAGGTCAACATACAATGTCATCCTTCATGATGAATCTGATGACAGATTCCTATATACTATGATTTCACGAAGATAACATAGAAATTAACCCTCAAAAAATAGGAGAGTGATGGGTCAACTGGCCGATCATCCGATTCGTTATCTTCATTAATCATCACTTCAAATCAGTCATGATATAAATTTAATATAGGTCAATTTTTTTTTCTTCTGTAGTTTCAATCTAATCTACTGTTACTACTACAGTATCTATGTAATATAAGTAACTAGTAGTAATGATTAAATATGTCTATGATTGATGAATGCAATTAAATGCAATTTGAAATAGAACATTGATTTGAAAAAAAGGCAACTAACACAGCCTTGAACTAGAAACACATGATTAATCTAATGTAATAAGTAAGTACTAGTAGAATGATTAAATATGTATGTGATTGATGAAGGCAATTTGAAATATTACATATCAAGTTGCAAAAAAGGCAAGTAACACAGCCTTGAACTAGGAAAACATGATTAATGTACCATAAAAATGTAAATGCGACAAACTTTTATAAGCATCATTAACTATATATTTTTAAACTTTGTTCTTTAACTTTTCAACAAACTTTTTGTAATTGTAAAAAAACAAAAAAAACCTTTAACAAAATATTGTTGAAAATAAAAAGAGACCTCTGGAGGGTAGCCTCAGTAACAGCAACACTACAGTGTTCACCCCATGTCAGAGGAAGAGGTCATGTAGGAAGCAGCAGAAGCAAATAGAATGAGGATTTGCTTGATAGAGATGAGAATAATCGTAAGGGATTGTGCAACATCCAACACCATCATTAAAAATAAATGATGGTGCATCTCTACACAACCCCAAACTTAAAACATGGCCAAGATGCAACCAATGTTGTTACGCATCTGTGTCATGATGACTGTCAAATAATTCCATGTTGTGTATAGTGACAGACCCAAATAGTAAAGGATGAGGTCAAGGAGTGAGAGTGAGAAAAAGTGGACCAGAGGAATTTAATTGTGACTGAGCCAATTGCTTTCACGGTGAGGATGTAGAGGACTCATCGTTACTTAGTTGGTGAGGCAGAACTACAGGGATAAAATCATTGGCATGCACTAAGGCTGACCTCACTTCTCCAAATAGCCATACACGCCGATGATCCATGTCCGCGTCCCTTCAAGTACCTCACCCCTACTAACAAAGTGCCCAGAGTACACACATTGCACCCTCACACAATGCCGTGCAAAGGTATACAGTGTATATTCTATGGCACCTGACTCTGTCCCACCAGTGAAGCCTGCAAGGTCTTGCTCTGTGGTAGTGGATGAGGGGAGAAGGAGGAGGTTCAACAGGCGGGAGATGGGGGGGAGAAGTCACTTCTCAGAGAAGGGGCGGACTGTGAAGCCCACCTGGGCCTGGTGTGCTGTCGAGGACTGGAGTGTACCACCGCAGAGTCACACACCGAACCATTATGGGGCAATTGAAACAATTCCCACACCATGGAGGTGGTTCCTTTGTGCAGATGACTGCATCCCTGTGATGACTGCGAGCTGGGAAGGAGGCTGGCATATCACAAATGTCGACCTGAGGACTACCTCCATGACGTTTTTGAGAAGAACATCCGCATTCCTCCATCTCACCTTCTCCAAGACACCTTGACTGATGCATCCCCTGGCCAGCACTCTCCTGAGGTCAATGAAACAGAGGAAATACTGTAGTTGCCGAAGATGGCCCTGACTGTAGAAAGTCTACTTCCTACCTAAAGGTCCTAACCTGCCTACCCACACACTAACCCAGCAACCAGCCCTGTCCCACACACCTTCTCCCTTCCAAAATCCGCTCAGAAGGAATCCAATGGCGGATTCGGATACAACCGCCTGAATTCGTTACCATCCAATCCGCATTCAGATATTCGCGCGCTGATCGGATTTTGATTGAAAAAATCCATGGATCGGATTTTGTCTAATGCGCCTGTCTCTACTTATGGATCCTCATTTGTGCTATAAAGAATAATGTTATATTGTCCACCCACAAACCAAACAATGCAATGGATACTTTTTAAAAAATATATCTAAAAGTATTAACAATTGTAATGAATAGGACCGCACGTCTTGTTAATTAGTGGAGATATTTGAGTCACTGGCACACAAATTCTACTCACCAATATCTGGGCATAAAGATACTTTTTCTTCTTTTCTTTCAGGGACAGAACTCGATGATGTGAAGAAATTGCTGAAAGGAGGCCGTTCCACCAGTGTCAGCCCCACTCGATCCCCAACAAACACGCTCCCCATTCCTAAGAAAGCCATAGTGGAAACAAAGATAGTAACAGAAAGCTCTCAATCAGGTGAACATCTCATACAACGTTTCATTGTTTAATCAGAACTTTCCAGAGGCTTGAGAATTTGACCCATCATTTTACATCTGTTAATGATCCTTGGTTTGTGAGACTTAAACTGCATTTTATGTGACAATGTCCTTTTGCCCAGTTGCAGGGACCTATGACACAGCCATGTTGGATGCTGCTCTCCCATCATTCATGTGGACCTCCACCCTTCCAGCAGGATCATCCATGAGTGCTTATCATAACAACATGAGTCACTGTTCCCCTCTGATGAATGCCCATTCATCAGGATCAGGTAAAGTCTTTTAAATCACAGTGAGGCAATTTAATCCTATTGTTTCCAGATAACGTTTTTTTTATATTGATTCTCATGAAACTTTCTCTTTCTTTAGTATTCGGAGTCCCAAATAACTTGGCCCCCAGCTCTCCCTCCCTAAACTCAGGGCTTACCGCCTCCTCCTCAGGTAAGTGTTTGTAGTCAGCTTCTAAAGTTTTACTGTGCCTATTCCTACAACACTGCTCCATCCAACAAACCTCGTCAGTGCTGTAGCGGGGACCTGTAATGCCATATATACGTCAGTAAAGGAAATCGTCAGGAAGACATTTGTAACTTTTTTATAATAGAGGATAAATGTAAAGTTAATAATCTATCAAAACCTATGGCTGCTGTAAGAGTCAACTGTGCAATGCCATCCAGAGCCGAGTTTCAAATCAAACTCACAATCTGTGCACTGTAATGATCAGTAACATTCCACCAAACAATGCTGATCTGCAGTGGCATGAATAACCTTGTTATTCTCAGTGCTTAAAATGACCATCCAAGCTGGCAAATTTGTAAAAATGGAAGCAGGCGGTCTCCTGAGCTAAACCCCATTAATTTCAGCTCAGGGGGCCCCCTACATATGGAGATGCCGACCTCCAAAGTCAGTGGCGGTAGCTGCTCTCCTCGGCTGCCAGGGATCATGTAATGGCTGCTGTTGAAAGATCTCGTGACCTTCAAACCAATAGGAAGTTGTGATGTCATTGGTGTGGCTTCCTATTGGCCCAGGTGACACGGGAGCTTTAAACTTTAAATCCCTGCTTGCTCAGCCGAAGCAGTTACCGGCACCTACTTCGGAGGTAAGTATCTCCGGAAGTAAGGGGTCGCCAGAGCACGAAATGAATGGGTTTCAGCTCCGAAGACCCCTGCTTCTACTCTATACTGTATATATAAAAAATTGCAAAAATATTCACCAGCTTCGATTTTTCCTTTAAGGGGCCAACAATGATTTTCAGGGCAGTACATTGCAGAGCTTAGTAAATAGCCATGGGCAGATTCTGCATACTTACTTGATTCTGCTGATGAACATTTATATCCAGTGATGTATTATTAATAACATACAGTAAGTAGGTAAAACGGATTGTTATTTGCACTGTTTTGTAGCACTAGCTTATTTTAACAATAGACCACATTGTCAGAGATATATTTAATCACGAAGGCACATCACTTCTGTTGTATAAGAATTAGCACCTCTCATGGTATATATAAGTAACAAGTTGCCTATTTCTCTGTGCATAGTATTTGGTGTTCAGAACAATCTTGCGCCACTCCCAGGTCCAGGACCCATTGTTAGCAGCTTGGCACCAACAGCCGCTTCAGGTTAGTTCAGAACCTTGAAAAAGTATACGAAACTGCCCTGTGACTCATGTTTGAGCATAAGTATATAGCTATAAGTGTCATTTTGTTCTGTTGTAGGTTATGGAGTACAGAAAAGAAATGCTCCCCACAGCTCAAGTGGGCTCACTAGCACTGTGACCACGTCCACTGGTAAGACCCAAATACAGCTGCTGAGAAAAGACTACGTGTAGTACTACTGTATGCCTCTACTTACAAGTGATATTATTTAAACACGTGTGTCATGCTGTGTGTTTATCCTATACATATTGCATCAAATCTAAGGAATATGTGCCTCTATTGCAGGACTGGCCAACTCCAGTCCTCAAGGGTCACCAACAAGCCAGGTATTGGGGATATCGCTGCTTCAGCACAGTCATTATGACTGAGCCACTGATTGACCACCTGTGCTGAAGCAGGGATATCCTTAATACCTGGCCTGTTGGTGGCCCTGGAAGACTGGAGTTGGCCACCCCTGCTCTATTGCATTACATTGTGCTTGATAAGCTGATTCAACACATACAGTAGATCGTGTCACATTTGTGGTTTGGAATGTTGCTGAATTCTGAAGTGCGTGTAGAGTTCTTCATTGAAGAAATCTCTTCTTAGTTGCCAATGGGAAACCCCAAAGTGAGGACATCCTCAGCAAAGATTACAAGTTCCTCCTACTGGAGAAGGACAAAAGTCCCACCAAGAAGGAAGGAGACATGCTGATCATGTCTAAGGACAGCGGTAAAGTCTTCACAGCCTCCAGTGGGGGAGTTTCAGGTACAATTTGCAATTATTCTACTTAATGGAAAAAACATGTGGTCTACTCTTCAGTTGAGAATTTGTGTAACAGAACTCCGGAACCTCTTAAACATGTATTGTGACTTGTAAAGCCTACTTATTCTTGCTATGTAAACATACCCTTACTTTTGATAGGCTTATATTTTTGAACACTATCTTTCTGAACTATATATCATTTATAAATGACTGTGTAACACTTAGTAACTTTTCTGAATGACTACATTGAAAAAATGGAATAGAACATGATGATGCCTTGAAGATTAAAATGTCTGGCATTGTCAATTTTTTTTAATTTACAGTGGGTGTATAAGTTACATATCCAGGAAGTGTGCATTAGGTATAATCTTTATCCTTTACTTCTAAAGGGTAATGTAATGGCAGTATAAAGGCTAACAGACTATTCATTGGTTTTGCAGGCTCGTTTGGTGACGATGCATTGAAGAAAGAGAAACGTTTTACTAGTACCATGGACACCGCCTTAAAATCTGAAGCCAACGGTAACTTGCCATTCCATGCCAAACTTTTCACGTGCCATGCGCCTTCATACTATTGGAAGACATTAACAGGACTGTTCTTCTCTCTTCTGTCTTAGGAGGGTACAAAGTAACAAAGGATAAGGCCACTTATGCAGGTAAAGAAACTGAAATACTAAATAAATTCCCATCGATTGCCGTAATAATTACCGATCAGTCTGAGTGAAGGGATTTAGGAAATCCACTCTTTACAACAACATTTAATTCAGGATATGGCCAAATCTTCAAGAAATGTTATATACGCTGACATTTTAAGAAGATGAGATTTTCTACTGTTGTGATTTTGTGCATGTTATACTGTATGGATCTTTTGATCTTGTATCGTGTCTTTTCATTGGTTGACCAGCAGGGGGCATGAAACAAAGCTGGTAGAGGCTCATTTGAGATACAAGTTAACTATTTTCATCTATGGGGGAAAATGTTGAGTTAAAATGAATGTCCTAGACTCGTGGTATGGAGGACCTTTACTGCTTCATTTTCCCACACAGAAAACCACTACTATATTTTATTGTTCCACTTCTATCTTTACAAAAGATTATTTTATTAAAGCGTTTCCCATGTCCTAATTTTGTTAATACATGTATTGAGTAAATCTAAGATGCATTTTAAAGATCCAATGCTTAATAAATGTAAAACATTTTTGTAATACAATCATAGTACAACTACTTTTGTAAGTCACATCGACCACTGTCTGTTGAAAACTCCAAGGTGAATTAAACCTGTTTGAGACGTGTAGATGATTTAGCGCACAGGAATAATTAAATCACATCATTTCATGTGATGCGCCTCGTCTCACCACCATTTAAGGCCCAGGTTCACTAAGTAACGTTAAATCAGGGCATATAATGGGACATTACCTAAAAACCAATGTTATTTTCTCTGCATTAATGCCTTACTCACTGAGCAAATCATATGCAAAGCAACTACAGCAATAGAATTCATTAGCATAGGGTTAACATGATGTTATTTTAAGATAACGCTGCACTATCTTCAAATAATGTCACATTATTTAAATTTTACTGTTGCTTCCATCTAGACCCGGTGAGGGAATTCGTGCCGGGAAAGAACGTTTTGTCATAGCTAACTCTGGCGTTACACCCATCCAGACCCTGAAACAGCGCTTGTGTCCTATTCCTGTGTCTGGGTGGGAGCATCGCCAGAGTTAGGTATAACAGAGAAGCAGAGCTGCGGCATATGTACAGTAGAACAGGTTTTTTTAGACTTTTTGACTTAAGCTCCTCCAGATATGGAGCATTTTGGGGGCAAATAAAAGGCAAAATGAATGGCGCAGGGAGATGCAGACTGTGATACATCTCCTTATAATCATAATAACCTGGGCACCATGTAACTCCCCCAACTCCTCCTGCTGACACGCCCCATGCTTTGATACATAGGCGCAGGGTGAAAATGTTCTGTTTTTGCTCCAAAGTTGCTTTGATTCAGTGGTGTTTTGCTTTTGGATTTCAATTTTCCAAAAATGAAGAAAAAGTTTGACGATTTTATTGAAGCAAAAACACAAAATAGGAAAACAAATCTGAAGAGGATGCTTTCTTGCGTTTTTACTTTTACCTTTTATTTCACTTGGACTCAAAAATGTGTTCAGAAGTTCGACTCAGAGTTGAATTGAACAGTGAATTCTCAAACTGCACAAGTTGAAATTAAGATTGTACTTCAGGAGCACAGGATTGTATTTGAACCCGCAAACATCCTTAATCTATGTATATACAGTATATATGTGTATACATGTATATATGTGTATACATGTATATATGACGTGAGGGGAGAGTGAATAGGTGACATGGGTGGGGAGAGAGTAATATGGGTAGGGAGTGACTAGAGGGTGAGGGGGAAAGAAGGGAAGAGTGTCATGGGGGGGCATGACAGTGACAACATGGGCGGGACAAGAATTACAACATGGGGAAGGGTGTGACAAGACGAGAAAGGAGAGTGACAATATGAAAGGGACAGTAACATTATGGGGAGAGAGTGACATGGTGAGAGAGGCGTGTGAGCCTGAGAGTGTCCACATGGGGGGACGGGAGAAAAACATGGGTGGGGTGTCGGGAGGGGAAAGAGGGACATAGATGGACAGTGCCTCTCTGTCTCTTCCTTTTGCACAGGGAGCAGAAATGTTGCAGCCACAGGTAGGAGCTTCTCTCCGCCCTCTCCAGTCAGTTGTTTAATGCCGGTGACTGCACTGATGAATGCTGCCCTGCTCCTCTTCTTCCACTTGGAACTAGTGTTGAGCACAGGAGAGGAGCGTGGCAATACTTATCAGCACACTGTCATTAAACTGCTGACAGAAGGAAGTGGAGAGATGCTTCAATCCAGCTAGCGAGGCTTTGTAAATAACACCGCTGTCATTTTTAAGAACCCTTGATAATGATTGTTAACTTGTTAAAATAACAATTTCATGCTGGCTATGAAAATGTTTGATAAATGACCAGTGAGTAAGTGGATACATTAATAATTCCTGTCTATTCTCTGGGAAACTGCGGGGGTAAAGGTCTGTTAGCAAAAGCCAGAGTTATTAAGAAGGTAGCGTGTCGTGTCTGTTTAGACATTATTAAGTGATTACAGCAATAAAATGTATAAAGTAGTCATCAAACGAGGATAACATTATGAGTAAAACACTCTTCATGATGGTTTTTCCACAGAGATATATCGTGGTGATGGAATGAAGGCCGGTGCAGATAAACAATATGGCGGAGTAGGAGGAGGAGGAGGACCGTGTGCCTCCTGCTGCAAGTGGTGGATGTGGCTCCTAGGCTTGCTTCTGGGTTTGCTGTTCCTCTTGGGTCTACTCTTTGGGCTCATAGCTCTATGTAAGCAATGACTACTGTTGTTCCCCCCTATTGCCCTAACGCACTGGGAAATATACCGCACACATTCACTGTATGTTTCTATATCACTGGTAACACACACAGAGTTTGTTTAACGCACAAATAATTTTTAAGACGTCACCATTTTATTTGACTTCAATAAAAGGATTTGTACATTCCATGGTCTAAAATATTAAAGGCAAAGCACATTCTAATTTGAGGTGTTATGTGAGTTAGTTTCACATTACTACATTCAAATGATCATGTTATGCTTGCCAGGATCTCCCAGGCTGATCACCGGGTTACAGAATCAGACACATCATAATCACTAGTAAAAAATAGGATGGGCTGGAAGGAAACCATGAATCCAAACGACGAAGGGACAGATTACTATAAGAGATGATTAGACGTCAGAACTATGTAAAAACACTTGTCATGTTCTTGGTTTTGTGAAAAGACATGTCATATAGTAGTTAAAAGCTGAACCTTTTTCTCCATACATTGTAGCGGAGGAGGTGAAGACCCTGAAATCTCGTGTAAAAGCCCTGGAAGAAAATCAACCCAACCTAAGGGCGGCGGGCGCAGCATACCTAAAGAGCGACGAGCTGGGTACCTCAATGTTAGACAGCTCGGCAGCAGGTAGATCATCATCAAGTGGCACCGTATCAGGCACAACTATCATCGATGATCAAGCTAGAGAGTCTCTTTGGTTGTTCATGAAGAATAAAATGCAATCAGAAAGAGGTGAGGATATAAATCAATTTAATTGATATAAAACAGGAAAATACTGATGAAGATATTGATACAGTTCCTTTGCTTTCTGCTTTTGATTCCACTTATAAGGGGTCTGAAAGAACAGTAATTTCAGTAGCATGCAGAAAATAATTCTATTTGTTCAGATACAACATTCAATATTATTACTGGTAACATTCATTGCTTATAGAGGCAAGAAACCATGGAGGTGTCTTCTTCAGGTGTTATATGTATGACACATGAATGAAGAGAGATGGGGTCAGGGTTTGAATCTATGGGCATTAATTAGCAAATAAAGATCCCATCTCTACTCATCCATTGCTTGTTTGTTCTTCAGGTCAACACACTTCACTCACGTCTCTTACTTGACTTGATTTAAAGTAGCAATCCCGCCTACCTGTTTTTTACTATTCATTTTTCTACAGAGCATGAAACGGGCACTTCCTGCAGAGCTGGACAGAGCTAGGTTTACCCCTGGAGACCCTCTAAGTTCTGATGCACTTTCCCGTTTTGTTGCTGGTGTTTTCTTCCCCTTTAAGGCGTTATCTTGCTCGTGCCGCAGGCCAATAGGAAGCCACAATGTCATCGGTGTGGATGATGTTGCAGCTTCATATTGGACTACTGGTTAAATGTCCTGGAAGTAACACTGGCAACTAAACCCGGAAGTATTTTGGGACCTGTGGGCTCTCCAAAGCTAAAGCATAGTGTGAGTTAGCTCCAGAGGACTTCTCCCAACCAGTTCAAATTGCTTCTCTGAGAAGCTATGGAGATTATCTCATCTTTCCATCACTCCATGTACACTAATGTGATAGTGGGCAATATGCTATGATAATAATAATATGCTATGATAATAATTACACTGTTTTCAATGGGGAGGTACCAACAATCCTTGAGAGGCAAGTCTAATACCCTTATTCTGTAAGGTGTGATGAGTGCAGATGACAGGTTATCGCAGGAAAAGCCCCATTAAGGTCAATGGGGCTTTTCCTGAGAGAGTCCATCATCTGCGTTTATCACACCTCACAGTATAAGGGTTTAAGAGAGAAGATTTTAGGCCTGTATGTTTAGATTACATGACATGCAAATCCTTCACTTTATTCACTGCATTAAGATACATTTTGTGCTTGGTAAAACACTGTTAACTTTTGCTTCAGGAAACTTTATCGGCGCCAAGGGAGAAAATGGCCAGAAAGGTAAGAAAATTGTAAAGATCCCTTTTTGTTTCTGCGTAAGTGGGTTTAGATCTAAATCCTGTGTCCCATAACTTCAATATTCCAAGAACATATTGAAATACACACACAGAGAAGGTACAGAAATATATAGCATTGCTGTAATAGTTCTTACAAGTCAAAAGAACGATACCAACAATATTATTAAACCTCCGTAAAATCGTCTCACCTACTATACATGGTCCTCAGGGAAAAGTGTTCTTATACATGGTCACCAGCCATAAATTAGTTGGGGTCGCATCTCTAAGTGCAGAAAAATACAGATCAGCTGTTGCACTTACTTTCAGGATCCCGCTCCCCTGACCTCAGATGTTTGTACATGGAGTTAATATGTATATCGTTTCCATTTTTAGGTGATAGCGGATTGCAAGGCGATAAAGGTTAGTGCTTCATATTATTTCTCTGATTTTAATTGTTTAATGGATTTTAGTTGGATGCTTTCAGTTGCATCATAATGCGGATAAGAAGCAAAAAGTGACGCACTGTGAATGCTCATTTGCATGTCATTACCCAGAATCCTTTGCTGCAGTGAAAGCACGGTGCTGTTATGGGGTAAGGCAGGTTTGTGGACCTGTCTTAGACATGTGAATGTGCTCATAAGTGTTCTTTAGCACCGCTGTATGCTGAATGGTGGATGGTTTTTGTCACTTTTTCCACACCATAACTTACTTGTGTACCTGGTTTGTAGCCATGACCAGCTTCACAATGCTAAGCTAGTAACCAACCCCAAACTGATGAGACCCCAAAGTTCAAAACAGCTGCCTGTGAGTAGGTTTACTGGCCATGCACTTCTTTAACCGAGGTTTTGCTTTAAAAGCAAATCTCTCCCTACCTATGGAACTCTCTTCCACTCAGTATTCGTCAGGCAGCTTCCCTTTCCCAATCAAAGCCCAGCTGAAAATCCACCTCTTAAAAGAAGCATCTCATTCCATTCCCCTTCTCCTCTACTACCAACTCCAGATGCCCTTGATTGTTAATATTTATTTACTCCTACTGTGTCTGTAAGCCTCCCAATGTGCCATTTAGATTGTAAGCTCTTCAGGACAAGATCTCCCTTTGCCTTATGTTGCCATTTATCTATTGCACGTATCCCCATGATTTGTAATTTATTTACCTTGTATTGTTATATTGTAAAGCTCTGTGTGCAGTGTTGGTGGACTATAAATATAATTATACATACATACTGTACAAAGGCTATTTTAAAAAAAAGCAGGCACGATCGTATGGGGATGTATAATTGGATTAGATGCAAAAAGTGAGCGCTCACTTGCATGTCATTACCCAGAATCCTTTGCTGCAGTGGAAGCATGGTACAGTATGCTGTGTGATTATGGGGTAATGCAGGTTTGTGGACCTCTCACATACATACGAACGTGCTTACAGGTATTCAGAATTGACATTAGTTATTTACCTTAAAGTATATATGTTTTGCTTTTGTCCACTCCTGTATAAAGTCTATTCTTGACAACATCATCATAAAAAAAATCTACATACATTTATTTTTTGCTAATTAAAGGATATATATGTGTATATATGTTACCAACAATGTACAGTATGCAGTGCTTAACAAAATATATGTTATAATACAGGGGATGATAATACAATACTGTATGTGTAACGAACATAAAAGAAGACAATAAAAAATATTGATCTATTTATTTACTATAGGATTTGGAGGCTTGGAGTATGGATTAATTTCATGGCTGACAACTAAATTTGAGGCCTGTGCATTGTGTTGTAATATGCCTCCTCTAAGAAGTTTTCAGCCACTAAATAAAATACACACTATCCTCCTCTTTTTACACTCTTACATCTTAATAGTAATATTTTTACTGGTCGATTACTGGTCTATTCAAGAAAAGCGTAAGAGGAAATAACACGGTGAATGAACGGGAAAGAGAAGAACCCATGAATGAACCAACAGAACTGATTTCAGAACCAGATGATGTCATTGTTTTGTGTTTCTTTGCAGGTGACAGAGGATTCGCTGGACCTCAAGGTAAGCAAGATTTTGAGTTACTGGTTGCACTGTACTCTTGATGACAGCATATTAAGTTGTCCATGTGGTGTCCTGACCTCAACCTTGCATTTTAGGCTCAATTACACTGCAGTATCAAACAAACTGGGTTAAATGACTATAGCTGAGAAAATGTTTACATGGCCTCATATTTACAACCTCTACACAACATTAGGGTGTGGCAGATGCATTAAGTACATTGATACTGGGCAATCGCCATTCCACAATAAAATGAAGTATCAGAATTTCTGTCTGACCCTGCAGACTTTTATATTTAAAGAATAAAACACCTAGACAAACTCATTAAAGAGTGCACATGCTACACGTTTCAGACCAGACAATGGCCCATAATATTTACTATGCAGTACTATGCTCTAAAGACACTTTATTGCTCATTCATTTGAGCAGGACGTAGGGTGTCTTATGCCATAGCACACGTAGTAAATGTGCTCCATAAGTGTACTAGATTAGTACTGTATGTACTCATCATTTTATTATTTCACCTATTGCTTAACAAGAGTGATAACATTGCATTTCTACCTGCTTTATAATAGGTACTCCAGGTCTCATTGGACACTCCGGAACAGAAGGACCAAAAGGACAGAAAGGCAATACTGGTGAGCGTGGGTTCATTGGAGTTGAACTTGACTGTAATTACGTATGAGACCTAAAACTTGACAACACAAAAGGATGAAAATAAACATTTGTGAATTTATCTGTTCTATATAGTAAAAGTGATATCACTATGGAACAAAATTCTAACATATTTGCTATACAATTAAATTAAAGATAAACACAGATGGTACAAAGCAATAATACTGTCGCTTACATGGTAGTGGAATTGACTCTTGCCATGTGTCATTAAAATAAGGAACTGACAGAAGAAGCCATAGTATACCCCTGATGACTGTCCTTCTGTTTGGCTGAAGCATTGTGCATTAAAGAGCATGTTTGTGTAGGTGATACTGGTATGGAAGGACCAGTGGGACAAAGAGGAAGAGATGGGTCATCTGGATCTCGGGGTGAGCCTGGTCCAGCAGGAATGGGAGAAAAAGGAGACAGGGGTAAGACATTATTCCTTGCTTTACATAATTGTTATATATAAATATATGGTGCTATGGTACAAGACACCTTCTAGTGCTGGAAGACAACTCCAGGGCCACAAGGTGTCTTCTAAAATATCACTGCTTTGCTTGACCAAATATATCTAAAAATGTTGAACTGATATTCTGCAAATACCATTGTGAAAATATTGTACTATCTGAGTTCTTATAGACGTGGGGATATTATATTACGTCTGGCCAGTAAATACTGTGTTACATGCATTGTGCTGAATGCATTATAAGTGAGTATAAATTGATGTTGAATGCAGATCTATACTCTAGGTTGCTAAGTGGAATTAGAGCTTTAAATCAATAACAATTTATATGAGCTAATTATTACAGTGTCATCTTGCTAACCTTGCTCGTTTTTCAGCCCATAAGGAAGGATTCAATATAGTGATTAGATAAAAGGAGAGTGCCAGCAATATTGCGTTGTGGGTGCTGAAGAAGGAGAGGACCAAGACAGAGCCCTGTTTGGTGCTAAGCTATAACACACTTGTATAGGCCATATGGTGCCTCAGCATTGCTTAGTAAATATGGGCCTAAATGACTTATCGTAGAAGCTGAGTATGTATGTAAAAGGTGTCAAATGATGTTTCCTTCAGAGGCTTAACCCTCACAAACTCTGTTGTATCCACAATCACGAGGCTGATCACTGTGGAGAACAAGAAATGAGTGATTAACTGGTGCTGCTACTGTATGTGCATATGTAATAACGTCATAAGTGATAGAGAAAGGAAGAAAGGTTGTCTCATTTTCCTTTGATCTACTGTGTAGGCATGGGAGGTGAAGCAGGTCTTCCAGGAACACCGGGAATACCAGGACAAATGGGACTTAAAGGTAAAGTATAAGCAGCTACTTAATCAGAGGGGTTTAAAGGTATAAGTGTCACTATTTGTTGCCTACTAACTGCTGTTTATTTAAGCCGCAATACTAAAATAGGCAAAACAGCTCAGCAGGTTATTAATATAATTATTTAATAATTCTAACTATTGGACTTTCTCCACCTATAGGTTCTATGGGGCCTCCAGGTTCACAAGGTCTTTCAGGTTTGTACTCACATTTATGTTTTGCTCACAACACTTGTTTAAATATTAGCTAAACTATGCCACAAATTATTAAGGGGGTTGACTGAAATTACCATTAAATACTTGGATAACTTGTCTAGTTGTGTTGAAGTCTATTAGTGTCAAATAATTGTCCAGTAGAGGGTTTAAAAACAACATCAGAGGATGTTGATTGCCTTATTTATGCTTGTATTACAGGAAATACAACCTTACATGTACTGTATTAAGATAGTAAATATGTGACAGTTGACTAAAGTAGAGGCTTAGTTAAAATAACAGCAGATTCTCGGTTCACAAATACAGCAATACTACCATGAGCTAGTGAATATTTTTGTAATTAGACAAATTAATCGAGGTCTTTGTGTTTTATAGTAAATGTATGCATCTCTCCTCTAGGTTTCAGTAGTTATTTTTGCAAACTATTTTGAGTTTTTGTTTAAGAATACTGATGTCGATCAGAAGGGTTCCTGTATAGACCATGTGCTTATAGATGTCCATCACTTCTCTATACTCTAGGTACTCCAGGGCTTCAAGGATACAGGGGCGAAGCAGGTGTTCCAGGACCTAAAGGTAAGATCCTGTGGCCACATAGAGAACAGCTTGCTAGCAATTAAAGGCACTGACAGAGAAGTAATGGCTTTGTTCATAGCATGGTGTCTTTATATTTTTTCCGAGCTCAAGACAACCAAAAACACCCTTGTGCTATGGAAAAATATCAGAAATCCCCAAATTGGACATTGTAAACATAACTGTTTTGTTAATTTCATCAACACGTTGACTTAAACATGTCTGTGCATCCCAAAATTGAATTATTATTTACTGTAGGAGGGAGTTCAAAGTTCCTGAAAAATTGTAGATTCATTGTGGGTTGCGATACCATTTAGAAGCCAAACTTTGGCGTTCCTCAAATATTACATTATTTCATTCATGAAGAACTCCCAAAGAGATGAATTCCATGCCAACAAATTGAGATGGCCAGATACACATGGTCCAAGAATAAGATTAAATAAAAAATGATATAGAAAGGGTGCTATAGACTCTGGTCAAGATAGAAAAATCATATACTAGAACTACAGTCACGCACACCAAAAAGGAATAGTAAGTTGAGTTAGTCAAGTCAGTCAGTTCAATGACTTAACGAGTTATAGGAGAATCTAGTTATGACTCTTTTAAGTCGTTGAACTGACTATGACTTAACTAACTCAACTTACTATTAATTTTTGTTCGCTTGATTGTAGTTCTATTTATAAAGAACTCTAATGTTGGTTCACCTACAAAAGGTATCACAAATCTAAGGAAGGAGAAAGAGTGGGTTTTAGTTAGGAGACACGTCACTCTATTTCCTTGTTTCAAGGGATACCAGAACAATATAGTTTCTATGTCAACATTTCATTTTGTGTACAATACAATGACATGAATACTATTTTTCTTTGTCAGGTGACAAGGGATCTGTGGGATCGCCTGGACCAAAAGGTAATGACATTTCCCTACTTAAAAAGTGCAGTCACATTTGTCACTCTAAAGTAAAGTTTATGAATTCTCTAAAGTAGGGGCTCTATACTCCAGTGCTCAATACCACCCAAGCGTTCAGGACATCCCAGCTTCAGCACAGGTAGCTCTATCAATGAGCCACTAATTAAGCCACCTGTGCTGATGCAGAGATATTCTTAAAACCTGGCATGTTCAGGGGTCTTGAGGACTGGAGTTGAGAACACCTGCTTTAAAGTATTTGGAGATGAAACAGTTTAGAGAATTAATCAAAATTTTTGTTCTTGTTTTAGGTGACCAAGGTGAAAAGGGATCCCGAGGAGTCACAGGTCAGTTAATAAATAGGGCTTTGGGGTTTAAATACATGATTCAAATGAAGCTTTAATGGAAGAAAACGTAGTTAAATAGCCCTCACGTCAACACTAATGCACTAATACCTAAGCTATAATCAAAAACACATATCAGCGTGCAGTACTGCACCAATTTGTACTCCAAAATTGCATCATATGTACAGTACCAAACTTGTTGCTCCAGTTTATTTAATCTGGTACAGATTTGTGAGCAAGAAAGATTTGGGGGTATTAGTGACAGAAGCAGATTAACCCTAATATGTCATGTATCATGCATGGTGTGAAAAATATAATCAATTTGTGTTCTGGTATATTTTGGTCACATGCTTCCTATCTAAAGAAATAGAACATACTATCCTCTTATTGTCTCAGAAAAGGCCGACTTATCTGCCTACAACAAGCATGGAATGGATACCTCCTATCCCAGCTGTATCCACTTGTTTCCACTACAGCCTGGGTTTGGCTGCAAGATAAATGATTGTATCCCATGTTTACCTCTATTGCTTCTTATTATTTACAGGGGAACTAGGACCAAGAGGATTACCCGGTGGATCTGGAGAGCCAGGCGCTAAAGGAGCAGCAGGTCTGATTCCCACAGTTTGATCATTGCTTCCCAGATCTCTTCTGCACAGACCTTTGCAGAGCTGTAGATTGCAGTCTGGTTAGGAGCGCAGGGGTTTGGCATTGGTTAATGGCAGGATGTCCAAATGACCTATTTACGTTATGCATGTTGTGCAGAACAGTAGCGCCACATTTGCCTACCCAGTGGCGTTTAATATTCCCCATCCCTTATTGATTATTGATTATCCCAATCGTTCTTACTTAGTGATCTGTGCTATTCGTATGTCAAAACGTTATTTTAGGGTAAAGATTTTCCTGCCATAATCTTTACCAGGGGTGCTCAACGCCAGTCCTCAAGCTCCCTCACCCCCCCCCCCCCCCAACAGGTCAGGTTTTCAGGATATCGCAGCTTCAGCACAGGTGGCTCAATCAGAGGCTCAGCCAAAGACTGAGCCTCTGATTGGGCCACCTGTGCTGAAGTAGGGGCTGATTGAGCTGCGATATCCTGAAAACCTGACCTGTTGGGGGGTGGGGGGAGGTTCAGCGCCCCTGATGTATACCACCCATTAGGAGCAGCTATTCTGAAAATAAACCTGCTACAGGAACGTAATGATTAAGCACTTCATGTCTGACTACTGAAACTGAAGATAATAAACATTTTGTTTCACTGAATTAGCTCACGACAGTTTGGGAACATTCAATGATTTCAAGAGATTGGTAGTCATTTATTAGACAATTTTAAAGTTCGCCTTCGACTGGCAAACTGCAGTTATGTTTAGATACAATGCCAGACAATGCAATGTCACTGAACGATATGCAGGCATTACTTGTAAGTTTGTCTATTGCTCAAACACAAAACAAGTTATTAGAGGGTAAAAAAGTGACAAAAATCATCAACCGTACAGTGTACAGCAAATAAAAATATCACATTGTGAGCACATTCACGTCTCAGACAGGTCTGCAACACGGCCTTTCCCCATTATCTCTTAGCATACAGTGCTTCCACTGCAGCCAGGGATTCTGGGTAATGACATGCAAATTACCATGATCTGAGCCAGCACTGATCTGCACTCATTTGCATGTCATCATTACCCAGAATCCCTGGCTGCAGTGGAAGCGCTGTATACTAAGAGATCATGGGGGAAGACAGGGTTGCAGACCTGCCTGAGACTTGCAAATGTACCCACATGTGGTATTTCTATTGCACAACACAGATATGCTTCGTTCACATATAGTGACTAATCCGATGTTTCCTTATAGGTCCGTCAGGCCCAGATGGGCACCAAGGCCCAAGAGGTAAGTGTCAAAAACTCTAAAAATCCAGGGGAGCCAAGATATTTTGACACATATTGATACAACACTGCCTGTCATATATTGGAATATAGAAGGAGACATTATTTATAGTAAATAATTCGCTGTACTTTCTATTGTTCAGCTCTTCCCTCTGTAAACATATTAATATATTTATTAAAGCTTGTAATATTTTATACTAGGCAGTTACATTAAACATCAATGAATTTGCAGTGCATTTATCACACACACATAAAATATTTATTCGATGCCATATTTAGGTGAGCAAGGACTTCTGGGACTTCCAGGACCAAGAGGTCCACCTGGATCCTCAGGAGATTCCGGGCTGCCAGGTATGAAAATCAGAATCTGTTGTGTAGAGATATTGAATGGGAGGTGGAAGTCATATTAAGATTGATTTGCTGGTCCCAGGGTCTGTTTGGTGCGCCTTATTCTGTGAGTATGTTTGGGAATTGATGAGATATGTATTGTGTGTAGTATGAGCCCCTCCGTGCTGCTGGTTTTCTGTGCCATGACCTGTAGTCCTTTTCAATTCTCATGGGATAAATGGTCAGTAGAAACCAATGATGAGGAGGCTAGTAGGTTCCAAATATGAACTTTGGAAAGATGTGTGTTTGGATGATCGAGGGACATTTGAGCCAAAACCTTGTAGGATCACCCGCGGAATCTGTTTTCTTTTTTAATTAACTTGTGATAATAAAAAGTTAAACTAATATTAAAAATTCCCATTCCGCATCAGAGTATATAGAATATGGCCCTAAATGATACAGTACTGAAATTACCCGGTAGAGTAATTCCTGTGATACTCTGAACTATGAGAAAACTACAGGGCCAAGACAGGCAGACATAGGAAAGCAAAATGGCTACTGGTATCAATCCTTAAAAGTAATGTTGCCTCATTTGTTTAATACCCTGGTAATTATGGGGGTTAAAGTTGTCTAGTTTAATTTGGATATTAAGGTTAGTTTTTTAAGGACCTCTGTGGATCTCAGACTAAGTACTGTATGTGCAGTAGAATAAGTCAGGGAAAGTTGACAGCATAAATTATTGATTTACCGCTGGAATTCACAAAGCACATAGTATCAAATGCCACCAAATCTTTTCTGTCTTGTTCTTTCTTCAATTATTCAGACTATGAAAGCAGATAGTTTAGAATGCTTTTATTTCTCAACTGTGTTTTTCTAGCACCATGTTTACCTTACTATGTAACTAAATATTTCATTTATTGCATTGATTTTTAGGACTTCCTGGAGCTCAGGGCCCACAAGGTAAACCTTTCGGAGTTTCCTACAGATCCAGCTCAATATAACATGGAACCAAACCAGGCTTTCAAGGAAGACAGTCAATTATTATATATAGCAAATACAGTATAGCACTGACATCAATAATTATACCAACAGTGATATTAATAACAATGCTGTTAAAGACTCATGGAAAAATCTAAGGAAGATGTCATAGGTTATTGCCATTAAAATGTCCCAACATGTCACAAAACATGACATGAAATATATTGTAGACTTTCTATAGGAATCAGTAGCAATGCCTCCACAGTTCAATACAGTATATATAGTATATAACAACATGTCAAGCTAGCAGTCTCTGCAGCTGGGTCACATATGTCAAAGCCAGTGCATTCTTCATATGTTTATTGCATTATCACAAAAATCATAGGATTCCTTTCAGGAAACATGTAAGACGTATTGTAAACTGTGTGTGGAACGTCTCTTCCGAAATGTTACTTTTATGTCTGAAGCACTTATTCCCATGTTCTGTTATTTGTGTTATTTATATGATTGTCACGTGTGTTACTGCTGTGAAGCGCTATGTACATTAATGGTGCTATATAAATAAAGACATACATAGTAACGGGACTTAGGCCCTTATTCTGTAAGCTGTGAAAGCGCGGATGCAGCACTATCACAAGGAAAACCCTATTACAGTCCATAGGGCTCTACATTGGCGCCATATCGCAGTTTACAGAATTAGGGCCTCAGTTTTGAAATATACTTGGACTGATCATCTGTTGCAATACCTGACAAAATAGGACTGATCCATGAAGTCATACGTTGCTGTATTCTGTGCTACGTAGAGTAACAAAGTTGGGAATTAAATATTGCAAATGTTATCCCTTCAAAATATTAAATTGTAAATATTTATGGCTATTCCAGGACCCCCAGGTAACCCCGGCAGAGCAGGATCTAAAGGTAAATAACACTCAATACATGTTTTATTATATTTTATATGAAGGATAAGGCCAGGTGTTTTACTTTACATGTTAACATCATTATTACATTTGGACTCAGCTGACAATATTGTTTTTTTCTATTTACTACAAAAGGAAAAGTCCAATGTACTTTTTTTATTTTTAAGCAGCGAGCCCCACAAAATGATTTTTCTCCCCCTTTCTAACTTATCTGGAGCTGATCAGTAGTGCCCCCACCTCTAGGGCTTCCCCAGTTCCCGAGTGACAAGAAAACTACAACAAACTATAAACATTGCTGCCTTGCTCACCAATAGGAAGCTGCCATGTCATTTCTTGATGATGTTGTGACTTTCTATTGGTTGCCGGACAGTGATTTCTTTTTGTCCTTCGGGCACAAAACACAGGAAAACTGGATCAGCTCTGGGAGACTCTCAAAGAATTGCTATTTTAAGCGCACTCCGTTTTCAATTTGATTGGCCTTTGAACTAGTGTAACATCGTAAATTACCTGAGGTCTGTAGGGAGAAGCTCACCTGCCTTTTGTGGTTAGAGAAGGCAAAGAAGGGTGGGTCACCATGTTGGTCCTTTCTTCCATGTAGTAACACAGGAGGGAGAGGGAGTAGGGGGTATGATGCCTTTTTATTGGACGAATAAGTAGTTGATATGTTACACGCTTTCGAACCTCTCAGAGTTGCATACCCGATGACGGACCCTGAGAGGTTTGAAAGCTTGTGTCAAGTCAACTACTTATTGGTCCAATAAAAGGTATCATACCCCCCACTCCCTCTCCCACCTTTGTTATTACATTTACATGTATCCCCATTATTTACATGTTTCCTGGTGGCATCATGTTCCTTTCTTCACATATGTTATTTGATACTTGATAACTACACTTCAGTTGTAGACACGAATATGATTGTATTTGTACAAACACTGTGTGTTGTTGTCTAACCCTTTTATTTTGCCTTTGCACAGGTGAAGCTGGCGATCCTGGCAGAGTTATCAATGCAGGTGTGTAATTTGCTGTCTGACTCAGCAGGGCCTGTGCAAACCACACGTTCATTCTCAGTGCAATGCCCAGAACATGGGGACCTTTCCCATAAAAGCAACAACATACACTAGAACTAGCGTTGGATAAAATGTACTCCTGCAATGTAGATACCTCTGCAATGGATTATATAATGCTCCAGTTCTGCATTGTTGCATTGCAATTTTGATAACGATAACAATAATATTTTTGTATATAGCGCTGCCAATGTATGTAGAATGGTACATGGAATTTTGCAGGCACAGTCTGTCTCTGTCCCAAAGAGCTTACAGTCTATTTTTGGTGCCTGAGGCACAGGGAGATAAAGTGACTTTCATGTGGTCACAAAGAGAGCTGTCACTGGGGTTACCCACGTTAAATGCAGTGGCATTTCCGCTAAACTACTCCAGGAACAACTTTGTTCATTTAGAAATATTTGTGTTCCAGAGGGTGCCTCATACGCTCTTCCTGGACCTCCCGGACCTGCCGGACCTGTGGGTGCACCAGGAGCACCAGGAGTTTCAGGCAAGTAGACACTTCCATACTCACAGATAACATATAGAGATGGGTCAGCTCTTCCTATCAGTCCTATATCGCAGGGGGGCTCAACTCCAGTCCTCAAGACCCCCCAACAGGTCAGGCTTTAAGGATATCCCAGCTTCAGCACAAGTGGCTCAATCAGTGGCTCAGTCTGATTGAGCCACCTGTGCTGACGCTGGGATATCCTTAAAACCTGACTTGTTGGGGGGTCTTGAGCACCCACTGCTATATCGCACTGTTACAACCACAGTCCTTGGCAATAGTTAGAATGTTGCCACTGAAATATTCCCAGTCATGGCTAATTGCAGGTCTAAAAATTGCATATTTACAACCAACCAAGTTCTCATATAAGGCCATATTCAAGAGGCCTGTTATCTCAGGCCTCATAACAGGTTGTTATCAAAATCAGCAACGTATGTTATTTTCCCTAGCGTTAACGCATATCCACAAAGCTAATTATATGCAAAAACAACAGCCATTGTATATCTCATTAGCATAGGCTTAACACCATGATAAGATAGCACTGCCTTCCATTAACTTCAAACATGGCTGACGTTAAGGCTGTCTTACCTAAAGCTGGAGTTTCTCCCATCAGAGGGGAGAGGGGAGGGGGGGAGAGGGGAAGGGGGGGAGAGGGGAAGGGGGGGAGAGGGGAGAGGGAGTGGGGAGGGGGGGAGTGGGGAGGGGGGGAGAGGGGAGGGGGGGACTGGGGAGGGGGGGGGGAGGGCAGGGGGAGGGGGGAGAGTGGAGGGGGGGGGGGAAAGAGAGCACCAGTACCAAGTGACTTTCATTTGGATATGCAAAATATATTCAATTTATTTAAATTAGCCAGTTTAAAACTAGCACTCTCTCACTCTCTCACTCTCTCTCACTCTCTCTCTCTCTCTCACTCTCTCACTCTCTCACTCTCTCACTCTCTCACTCTCTCTCACTCTCTCTCTCACTCACTCTCTCACTCACTCTCTCGCGCACTCTCTCACTCACTCTCACTCTCACTCCAACATCAGGTTAAATCCCTGCATTCATTTTTAATGGACCGCCATGGATATGCGTTGTAAGGGAGAATGCCTCTCTTGCATATCATTAGCATTTATACTTAACGCAATGCTTTGAAGATATACTTTAATGAGACGTGAGCTTTGGTTAGAGTCTTGTTAGGTTAGTAACCGATCTCTGGTGACCTGGGCAAAGTGAGGTCAAGTATACTCAGGATCACTTAATCATAATAACTTTATTTATATCGCGCTTTTCTCCCAAAGCCCTTCACGTAACAATGTGGAAAGGTATTCTCACAAATAGTTTTACAAAAATTGAAGCAATAATAGTTAAACTAATTACAACGTATATATGTTATTTTGAACAAACAGTACAGTTCCGAAGTGCAGGGAAACAGTTTCGGGCGAGGAGAATCCTGCGTGTGCAGCCAACACAACATAGACAAACAACATTCCTCAAAATGCAGGTCTCCTCTAGGACAGAGGTACAACGTAGATCTCTACTCACAAGTTCACAATGCAATTCTTCATTTATTGTAACAGCCAAGAGCAGAGAAGAAACAACGTTTCAGGTTACCTGCTGAAAGGTACATATGGGACCCGAAACGTTGTTTCTCCTCTGCTCTTGGCTGTTACAATAAATGAAGAATTGCATTGTGAACTTGTGAGTAGAGCTTTACTTTGTACCTCTGTCCTAGAGCAGACCTGCACTTTGAATAGTCAAGCAGATCGCTTTTTGTAATTGATGATCACATTTTCTTAATAATTCTTACGTGATGTCCTGCCTGATTTGTGAAAGGTTAAATTGGTCGAATTCTACTAATGGACCCAAAACTTATAACGAGCAACAAGTCAAGACGTAACTCCCATCTCCCATGAAATGATTCATCTTTCACTCCTGCAGGAAATAACCTGACATGCAAAACCCTGGGGATCATTTCTGTTTCAAATCATTCTCAAGGCTACAAATATTCCACCAAATATTCATTAGTTTGAATAACAGATTTCTCAAAATATTTGAGAGTACAGCGGCATCATTCCCATGTGTGCCTCCCTGAATATTGGAAGACATAAGTCAACTGTTTTTCTTTTGCTTCAAAATGTATATCCGACACTAATTTATCCATATTATAATCACTGGGAGATAGATGAAACTCTCTGTAAGAATACAAAAAAAAACTCTGCACTGGATAAAATCTCTGCACCACAACAGAAAAACAACAACAATACACATAAAACAGCACAAGACTCGTTGCAACCCATAAACGGCATATAAAATGATTATTAGAAAGACGATGGTGGACTTTAGCTTCCCTTCGGTGAATAGGTGACCTGGGAACCTAATATTAGGTGTAGAGTTATCATAGATCAGGGTTCAGGATCTGGCTTTTCGTTGGTGGTAATTTAATTATCCCCTCTCGTGCATCGCTGTGTAGTTATATCTGTATTAATATTATACTGTATATTTACTAAGGACATAAAGGCTAGATCCACAAAGCCATGAAAAGCCTCATGACATAAACAAGAATGGGCATTATGTTTTATGGTCTCTGAGGTGAATGTGCATTATCCAAGCTAATTATATGCAAAAACACATGCTGCATTATCTTTCTGAAATGTGACATTACATCTGCCTTGGTGTTACTCCCATACAGACCCAGAATTAGGTCTTTAACTCAAGATCAGCAAGAGCGAGGAAGGAAATAATACTTCATATAATGCTGTGCTAGTTAGATCAGGGGGGCTCAACTCCAGTCCGCAAGACCCCCCAACAAGTCAGGTTTTAAGGATATTCGAGCTTCAGCACAGGTGGCTCAATGATCGTGCTGAAGCCAGGACTGATTGAGCCACCTGTGCTGAAGCTGAGACTGGTTGAGCCACCTGTGCTGAAGCTGAGACTGATTGAGCCACCTGTGCTGAAGCTGAGAATGATTGAGCCACCTGTGCTGAAGCCAGGACTGATTGAGCCACCTGTGCTGAAGCTGAGACTGATTGAGCCACCTGTGCTGAAGCTGAGAATGATTGAGCCACCTGTGCTGAAGCTGAGAATGATTGAGCCACCTGTGCTGAAGCTGGGATATCCGGAAAACCCAACCTATGGGGGATCTTGAGGACTGGAGTTGAGCATCACTGAGTTAACTCATGCTTAGCTGTGGCGTTACACCCATCCAGACCCTATAAGATCCCCTTTTTTTAGTGTCTCAATGTCATTCCTTCATTACTTTTAACCTAACTTCATTCCTTCCCTACTTCTGAATGCTGCTAACATAAATTAATACTAGTATTTCTCTTAAACCAGGTCCAGTTGGGCCAGCTGGTCTTCCAGGACAAACAGGTAAAGTATTTTACTGAAGCAGTGAGCGTATTGTTCTGCTTAGTGCACAGAATATATGTACAGTGTTATTTCGCTTCTCGGGCTTTGCAAAGACCTCATTGTTTTACTCTCATGCTGTTGTTTTTAGGAGCAAAAGGATCCCGTGGAGAGCCAGGAGAGTCCCCCATTGTGTATTCGAGGCCAGAAAGTAAGATCGCATTTCTATTTACTAAAGCAGGAGTGGCCAACTCCAGTCCTCAAGGGCAACAAACAGGTCAGGTTTTAAGAATATCCCTGCTTCATCACAGGTGGCTCAATCAGTGGCTCAGTCAACTGAGTCACTGATTGAGCCACCTGTGCTGAAACAGGGCTATCCTTAAAACTTAAGTAAAGTGTAAGCACAATAATGATCAGTACATGTTTTATTTTTTGAAAACAGCACACACTAAACCAACTCTGAATAGTGTGAAATATGCATTTGGCATGTAAAGGTAGCCACATTGCTTTGAATTGTCATATACATGTTCATACTGTTTAAATGGGATATTTGCAAATATCATCAGTAAGCATGCAGCAAATAAACATCATTTACAAAAATCCTCGCAAGTCAAAATTAATTTTTAAAGCAGCAGTCCCAGAAATATCCTACATGTGTTTTTTTTTTAATAAATCAGTTCTGTACTATGAGAAAATACTTGTAGCATTTTTTTTAAACAATTCCAAATAACATTTTTTTATATATATTATAATGTAACAAGCATTTTTTGTTTCTATAGCAACCATTTACAAAGTCACATCCCCTTCCTCTTCTGAAACAGGCTCTGGCACACCCTTTTTGAGCCCTGCCCTCTCTCTAGCCATGCACCAATTGTATCTAGTGACTGCCTGGTCACATGATCTTCCCCACAGAATTTTGCATATTTGTTCCTCTTCTGCTGCACTGACAGCCATTTAGTGAACCCCCGAGCCGAATCTTCGCCAATCATCACAGGAGAATGGATTTATCGGCAACTTAGCTAATTACTTATCATTGATTTGATTGTATTGATGCACATATTAAAGGGGGAAAAAATAATAAAAAAATAAAAAAACAGCAGCTTGGATTGCTGCTTTAAGATTGACTTGTTATTACACATTATAGTAAATATAGGGAGTTATACAAGAAAGTGTGTGAGTGCCCATCAAACACTACTGCATGGGGGTTTCTGTGCAATAATTCCGCATATTAATAAATAACCAATTGGTGTTAGAATGCATTAATCTGTAACGCATGCACAACCCTTCCATTCCCATGCGTTGGATTCCTTGCATTGGAGATATATTTCAGCATTCAGCAATATAAAGCAGATGTTGTCTTTTTCCACAGATACTTTTAGTGCACCACAATCTCAACAAGGACAACAAGGACAACCAGGACCACCAGGTCCACCTGGCCAACCTGGCCCAAGTGGTCCACCAGGCAGCCAAGGAGTACAAGGTAAGTACAAGCCAATGGCAAATAATTGTTGTCATGGTGTAACGAGAAGGTCTCCGATAGGGGATTTCTGGGTTATCGTTGAGACTGTAACCCAACTGCAAGTGCCAAGTTAAATTACGTTTGTTGTTATTCTAAAAGGACCTAAATCTCATGAAATGTACAATGAGATTGGAAGTGTTTTTTAACCCCAAGATTGCCGGCACCACTTACAGTACAGTAGAAAACACGGCATAGGATGTTTTGTTGCCCT
This sequence comes from Ascaphus truei, assembly GCF_040206685.1. Lineage (NCBI taxonomy): Eukaryota > Metazoa > Chordata > Amphibia > Anura > Ascaphidae > Ascaphus > Ascaphus truei. Next base: position 70,886,965 of record NC_134490.1, on the reverse strand, counting down.
CTCCGGTATGACACGGTTGCAAATGCCTCCTTGTCTTTCAAAACAGCTTCGGGAAGTTTACATTTACTTTTAACTCTTGGAATTCTTGTACTGGGTTTTTTTTTCTGTTTGGTTCACAAATAGAGATTTGTGTATATTAATTAATGGATCAGAAATGAAGCAGCCTCCATTTACACACCCTCTCTTTTTAGGCGTTGATTCAATGATTACTGTGAATTAATTCCTACATTAACTAATAAGATATTAACAAACAAAAAAAGAGTTAAAACCTCTGGTGCTTACAATTACTTTTTGGACTATAACAAAGCAGGAAATCCAGTGCATGAGTACACTGAGTTTTATTAATCTAGAAACATTTCAGCCCTGAACATGGACCGTTATCATCTTAAATATATTAAGATCATATTGGTATTATCTCAAGTGAGGCACATACAACTTGGGTAAAAGGATGGAGCTGGCTCTTAGTTTCAGGGTGCAGTAAGGTAACCCATACATTTCAAGTAAACCTTTTTGTGGAACCAATAACCAAGTTCTTTTTGCATAGTTATTACTGGTCTGCGTGCACTTTTTTTTTTATAAATACAACCTGAGATATTTGTAAAATATTAATATAGCAGCTGTGCTTGAGTTGTTAAAACATTTTACGTTGAAATAAATATAGACAGGTTTCCCTAATGCAGTTAGAGCCTGAATTTGTAGTGTCAAGAATCATTATCATTGTCAGTGCCCCTGACTTAGCCATTAGTGCAGGTGGGTACACTTTCCTTTAAACATTTGCTTTTTTTTTTCTCAGGAACCTCGATTCAGGGAGCACCAGGACCATCAGGTCCCCAGGGCCCACCAGGTAGGACTTTAATTCCAAGGCAGACAATATCTGATTTTCACTGAACACATGAATTTGTCAGGAACTGTAAACAAAGCCCCAAATAACTATTTGTTATAGAAAAGGCAGACCATACATTAATATTCAGATTTGGTAGGTTATTCAATCACATTGTATACCAACTGGACATAAATTAAAAAAATATAGGCCTGCTATTTTCCTTGAATCTTATATTTAAATTCCTTAATACAGTACACGTTGCACCAGGACCAGTTGGTTACTCCTCATCGTTTCTTAAAATGCTTAGCACACACATTGACCCCTCTCTTACAGAATATTATAATAATATATGAATACAAGGTACTCGTCCAATGTATTTTAATTCAGTCTATAGTAAAGTCGTCATGAAAAAAAGCAGGAACCCAGAAGATGTGGCATCATATTGCCCTATTTCATTGTTAGACCAAGACTATAATATTATTATGAAAATATTGACAGAAAGACAGTAGATTTCTTCCCAACATCATACATCTGGACCAAACTGAATTTGTTAAGGTCAGGCACAGTGTTACCAATATTCATAAGGTTATTATGGCAATATAATATTAGTGTAAGAAAAATACTGCTTGTCTACAACAGTCAACTGATGAATCTGCCAGTATGGTTGGGTTAGATACAGAAAAAGCGCTTGATATGATAGCATAGGGACACCTTTTCAAATCTATTCACAGTTTAGAATTCTGTGACTTTTTCTAGATTCTGTTATGAGTATATACTGTATAGTAACCTGCTAGCAGCTGTGGTTAAAAGTTTTGGAATGTTAGATTGGTTTACGTTGCATCGGGGGAACTAGACAAGGCTGCCCTCAGTCACCATTATTATTTGATATTGCGATAGAATCACTCATCATAGCATTAAGGATATTTTTACCTGGTTTACAAATTGATAGAAAAAATACAAATTACCCTCTAAACAGAAGATCTTATTTTGTTCATTACAAACCCAGTTAAATACATACCTAGTACAGTATAATGAATTTAAGCTCCAATTATCAATCGGATACTTTTCCAATAGCCTGAGATTTTATGGCGAATAGGAGCGGGATATATAGAATTTGGCATTTGATCATTTCAAATAGCAGGGACACCATTAAATATCTAGACATAACAATCCCACAAAATCTTTGAAAGTTATATTCGTTAAACTATAAACCTATCATTAGGAGTATTAAAAAAGATTTCTAATATTGGAAATCTTTTCCGCTTTCCTTGTCTGGCAGAATCATTCTTTTGAAAATGTTTGAAAATCTCTTTCCCCAAATTAATTTATGTTTCACAGAAGTTACTTGTGTTAGTAAAAAACAAACAGATGTAGCATTTATTAACAAGATGTTTACAGACTTTTGGGCCTATTCTAGTAGCTCTGAAGTTGTCATTGCCAAACCGCATGGTTTGGCATATACAGTAGTAACGGAATGAAACGTGGAAAAAACACTATTCTCTATTGTAAACCGCTTCTAAGAAATGTGACAAAATGCCTGGATTGTACTTGCTTTTGAAGTGGAATGACCAGAGGTGGTGCTAACTCCATCCTCAGCCTGACTCTGCTCTTTCAGTAAAACCCGTCAGGCTCTGGATGTAACTCGCGATACCAATCTCGCCCCCGTTGAGGTGGTGTGAAAAAAGGCGATTTTTAATAAGCTGTTTACATAACGGAGCTACTAGAAAAGCCGTTTAAGTACAACAAAATGGGAGTTGGAGGCTTTTTTGACAAACCGATCAGATTGGCAGAGCCGGAGTGAAACTGGGTTAAATTCAAACTACCAACTGCCAAACAAGGATAGAGTAGACTCCCTACTAGACAAAGAGAATTGGGGAAGGCAAATTTGTAGACAAATGGAAACCATTTATTCGTACACTACCAATTGAGACCAGAGAAACAGTTTTGCAGCCCTTTAAACACATTAAGGAATACTTGGAAGTGCAGCGGAGGCAATGAGTGGTAATTATTCGAGGATCTTGTGTTATATTTCCAGGCATTACAGGTATGGGGTATGGTCCCAAAGTCTGTAAAATGTAATGACAGTATAATCCAATACTACCGTAATTAAAATATATAAGGTGTGATATTAACTAGTTTGTTTGATACATGCGGTTCAAGTTAGGTAGACAGTGGCTCCTAAGAGGAAAAGACCAAAATAAAAATGAGAAAGGGAAATGTATATAAAGTATGTGACAGGAGAGTATAAAGGTCAAAATTAAATGGACATGGAATAAGTTTTATCCAGACTTTATTATTATGGTATAGTATCTATTTCCCAAAATATTACATGCATATTGTGATCTGCAAATTTTAAAAAGGCTGTACAACATTTCCCTGTGTCAACAATCGGGATCCGTAGTCAAAATGTGGAATATAATTGGCTGTGGAATGTAATCTATTGTTCCTTCTCAGCAATAAAAAGTATTGCAACATTTAAATAAATACAAGTAACTACTGTTCACTTCTGAACACACATTTCCTTTTGTTTAAACTGCTTTCACGAGCTTCGTGTTTAGTTTTTGATATATTATCATGTTGGACACAGATTTTCCGGAGCCCTGGCGACTTATTTGCTTGCTGGTCAAAGTAGTAAATTAGGAGTATCTCATTTCACAGTAAAAAATAAAGTTGCATTTCTAATAAACTGACATTTTCTTCTTAACTAGCCCATGTAAATGGAATTGAAATCATTCTCGTCTTTGTATCCTGTGACATTGAATATGACTTTTCAATCGGAACACACAAATTCAGATATTTTCTGTCTCCCAAGTTTAGAATCCTAATTTCTTCCAAAGAAGAAAAAAAGTGGATGACCTCTTAGTCTTAATGTCAGATTTATCACCTAAAACATTCAATAAAGGTGGAAAAGCCGTCAAAAGCAGCTGGTTGGCCAAGGGGCCATTAAGAGTTGATAAAATATGTAAAACTGCTGATTTCTCTTCAATAAACATAGTAATGCTATTGAAAGCAAAAGAAATACAGTACACATTACAACATTTGGGTGTCCTTTTGAAAATCCTAAAGTATATGCTGCTATTCGTAGTAAAACTTTTTGTAGGTTACCAATATTGGACTTATTCACGGGTATTCTTGTAATTACTTTGCCTACAACTCTAACAACTGCACCACGAAGCCGGCTCTGTGTAATACGTCCTTTATAGTGTTGTATTTCTATTGTTTCTGTTGATTAGGAGAGAGTAGACAAGGACCTCCAGGTGTACCAGGCCCACCAGGATCCTTTGTGCCCACCTCAGGTAAACAAATGTTCTGTACTGGTAACTAACTGCCTGATGCTTGTCTTAAAGAGTAGCTTTGTACCAACAAAAAGATCTCATATTGTTTTTGTTTCTACAGAAACCTTTTTCTCTGGCCCACCAGGTCCTCCTGGCCCACAAGGATTTAGGGGCGAGACAGGTAAGAGCAGTAATAAAACTCTCTTTGAAAGAGCCCATAATCTAATTTCAAGCACTTGGGATTAGGAAATATTATCGTAATTTAGGTCGAAGAAAACATGCATGTTTTGCTCAGTGGTAACTGGGTGAGTTACTCATCCTGTAGTATCGGTACGATGCACCAAATTTATCAAAGAAAAATCTCTAAGCACTTTCAATGGGATATATTTACGTGATAAAATATGATGCAGATTATTTACCATTTTTTGTGCCCCAGTTTTGCATCCAATGGACTTTGAAACGTCACCCTTTTTGTGTAGTATTACTGTCTTACACAAAAGGATAATAGTGGGTTTTAAACTGAAGTCCATAATCACCTGACTACTCCTTTTACCATACGATTACAAATGTGTTTGCACATCAAATTCAGTGAACACTAACAACAATCAAAACTCACTACTTGTTCACTGTGTCTTTCCATACAGTGTGCTAAAAAGATTATGCGAATAATGGATTATAATCTAAAAGTAAGGGATGCTGAAGAAAACAGGCGTACTTTGTATTAACTGTCCAAACAGTAAAATATGCTTAAAAGTCAGCATTTTAATGCCACTGCAATGTTTATTTTGTCATCAGATTTTAGCTTTAGTATTTCCCCTCTGCCTGATTTAATCGTAGCTATGAATATATCAGAGATCCAGAAATCAGCAGGCTTCCTAAGACTTTCTAGTAGATTGTCTATACTGTATGCAGAACTATATAAAGATCCATAGATGTAAAAAGGTCATTAACAATTATTCTTTCCTTTTCTACTAAGGTGATCAAGGTCAAAGAGGCACACCAGGTAAAATGAAAAATAATAACTTCATTTCATATAATAGCTTTATTCCATATAGTGCCAATGGGACTCAAAGCGCGTCACGCAGCACATAGGAATGTTACAGATACAAACCCTGCCCAGATGAGCTTACAATCTATTTTTTGTGCCTGAGGCACAGGGAGATAAAACGATTTGCCCAAGGTCACAAGGAACTGACACTGGGAATCCCCAGCTTCAAGCTCAGTCTCGTTGTTTACAGAGTCAGTGTCTTTACTCACTGAGCCATTCCCTCTCCCTACTTCTTATATTCATTTACACCATTCCATTTTACACTATTAACCGGTATATACTATAACACAATGCTTTTTCTCAGTGAAGAAACACATTTTGAAACCTGATATAGGTTCATATATTGATATGGATGTGTATATATATATATATATATATATATATATATATATATATATATATATATATATATTCCACAACCAGTGGAATCCTGAACAGTATCTGTACTGCTTCATCACCCAATTATACAGTAACTTGCATTGGAAATTCTGTATAAAATGCTGTAAATGTCTCTATTTTGAATGTATCCTGTATTTGGTGTGATGCTTATTATATAGAATTTACATCCCCACTTCCCCCAGTTTTAAACTAAATTAATTATATTTGTTACATTCTAAAGGAATAGTGTGAGGTCAAATGTAATGTTGCTTTGACTAGAATGCAGAAGATTTCAAATACTCCTACTATATATTAGTGTAACTCACATCATCTCCTTGGTATTTAACAGGTGAACCAGGACAACCAGGACAGCCAGGACTTCCTGGATCACCAGGGCGTGATGGTCAGTCCCAGTACAATTATATGCTCCCTACCATGGGATTAAATGCCACCCTCAGCTGAGTGGGATCTTTAATATACATGGGATTCTCATTTTTGCTATTGTCTCTCCAGGGCCAGCATCAGTTGGACCAGTTGGGCCTCCCGGCAACCCCGGACAACCTGGACAACCAGGAGAACCAGGAGAGAAAGGTAGGGAGCAGCGAGGCCTGAAATCCACGGTTTGGTCTTTGCATCGTTGATAGCATATTCAGCATATCGAGAAAGAGATGGAAAAAGCTGTCCAAGCTGATCACATGTCTGCTTTGCAGTTCACAACATTGTGAAGTAATTATTCCACACCAAAGATCAGTGTGTACAACCTGCTGTGCATTTGATCCTTTCTGCTGAGGCAAACTAGCTAAATAGTTTTGGAGGAGCTGGTAGTAATAAATCACACATCCACTCTCCTATTTGCTTGATGTGTTTTACCACATTATTAGAAAAAAAAAATTGGGAGCTCACACTACTTATAGTACTCACATGTACCGGAATAAAGGAATTGGGGTGCACCATATGCTGTCAGGGGGTCTGATCCTGTGATAGATCCTGTGGTATGAATACATTCAATAGTAGGAAGGCAGCTCAAGAAGATAAAGAAAAGGTTTCTTTATTGAATTTACATATTCCTCCAACGCGTTTCAGTCCCAGCTGGGACCGAAACGGGTAGGAGGAATATGTAAGTTCAATAAAGAAACCTTTACTACAACTTCTTAAGTGCTCACTGCCTTCCTACTATTGAATTATACTATATGATACCATACTGTATATGCCTTTATTTAGGTCAAGAAAACAAATAGTACAGTAGATCATTGACTTGAGTGGATCCTTACCCTTTTCATGCATTACTTTTATGTGGAAAATAATGAGCATTATTTTTCTTTCTTTCTATATATGCCATTGTTATGTAGATGATTCCATTCATAAAGTTGTCAGCCCTGTCATAATATTTATAGAATCTGAGTAATAACATCTCTTTCATACGCAAATATGACAAGTTTCCAGAAAAAAAAGACTCAAAAATGCATCACGTTTGGAATTAGAAGTCAATGCATTGCACGACTTGTTGGAATCGTCACCCTCCGATATATCTCATGTTCAGCACAATAACGCTTTTGTGTTTGCAGGTGAAGCTGGTATTCCGGGTGCTCCGGGCATTCCAGGCGGATCACGGAGTAAGAATACATCACATTTTTACTGGATATCCACAGGGCATTCTAATTCAGTATCCCATGCCGTTATTTGGAATAGTAACTAAAACGCCATGTCAGTTATGAATCCATGAACTCCTAGGTCAAATTTGGGTCATTAAGCACCAAATGTAATTGACCACAATGGGTGTTGTAGCTTGATACACTTAGATGTCTTTTTTTTGCTGCAGTATTGCAATGATTTTGCCCCAGGAAATGTTTGGTATACATTTTGCATTCATTCATCTTTCACATTCTTTTTAAGCAGCAATCCAGCTTTCCTTTTTTTAAAAAATAGTTATAGGTCAGAAGCAGGGGATCTCCGGAGCTGAACTGTGTTCATTTCAACTCTGGGGAACCCCTGCTTCCTGAGAAACTAACCTCTGTAGGGGGTGCCGGTAGCAGCTCCGATTGGGCTAGGTGGGTTTTTTGAAATGGCGGTTTTAAAGTTCCCGTGCCACGTGTGCCAAGAGGAAGCAGTGACATCATCCCTTGTGGCTTCCTATTGGCCCGCGTGACCAGGACCTGCGGTGCTGCTACCGGCAGCACTTATGGAGGTAAGTATGTCTGGAAGTAGGGTGTCCTCTGAGCTGAAATCAACACGATTCAGCTCCGGAGACCCTTTACTTCCTACCTGGAGGGGGGAGGGAGAATGTTTTTGTGCAGCCCAGAAGTAGACATAGTCCTTCCTTTCTTTAGAAATCAAAGTTAATAACTGTAGAATGTTGTCAAGCTTCATCTAACTGTCAATTTGATATCTTTAGGCCCAGCTCCTGGTGGAAGATCTGGCCCAGGGAGTCCTGGTCCTCCTGGCCCTCCTGGTCCTCCTGGTTCCCCAGGTCAACCTGGTAACTCTGGTGGTGGTGCAGAAGCAGTCCAACAGTACATTGCACAGTATCTGCAGAGTAAGCGAGATATGAGATTCGTACAGTAGTTACAGTCATCCTGCATTGAGTTTTGAGATCCTGTGACCTACACATCACATTAACATGGGCTTCATTCATGTGATAACAATTTTGAATATCCACCATGGGTATCCCAGATATATCAAATGCATCATGAATGGGGGTCTAAATAAACACATCTTTCATATTTTATTTATTAAATTAGATTAGAAACCCATGCCATATCTTCAGCATTGAAGTGCATATTATTTATCAAAAACATTGGCCCATTTTTATTAAGCGGTGCTGTTCTTTAAGGCACCTTGTGGTGCTGGAAGACACCCTGTAGCCCATTGTGGTGATTTGAGGATAGAGTGCTCTCCAGCGCTAAAAGGTGGAATAGCACTAAAAAGTGTCTTGTGCATTACTGTGTATATGTCTTATTGTGGTTATATTTCTTATTGTGGTTCAAACACATGCTTCAGCTGTCTTTGGTGGCTTCATCAAACTTTTACTTCAATGTTAAATTACGTCTAATATCAGTGCTGTTGTTCAAATTAAAGCTACAATATTTTCATTGAATATCTTATTGCTCCAGTACAGAGACTGGAGATACCATTTTAAAACCAATCCACTCGTCTCTTTTTATGTTTCGTAGGTGAAAATGTCAGGAGTTATTTGGCTGGACCCCAAGGACCTCCAGGGCCAAAGGGAGACAGTGGGCTGGAAGTAGATTATGCTGAGCTGGCAGGCCGTGTTGTGACCTACCTACGAGGTAAGAGCTAATTGTCCCCTGCAGAATAAAAGTCTTGTTCCATACCGACTGTAACAATTCAATATAGGAACTTGCTGTGTAATGGAATTGCCTTACACAAGGTGTTACCTGTGCTTAATTTGAATACAAATTGCTGCCTTGTCAAAATGATACATCTTTCCTTTTAGACTTTTCTTTTTATTACAACTTCACTGTACAGGAAGCATGACAAATGAATTCTGCACAGTTTCTCTGGATTAGTCAGCTTCGCTGGTTTTCATGGCAATGAAACTGACATTTTTTGGTTCAAACGCATTAAGAGCAAAATGCACAAGGATTGTCCTACTGCACGCTTAATTGGGGAAATTACTTCCTTGTAAAAGAAGAGATTGATGCTGCTCAAAGCATCCACTCGACAACTCTTGGGTCTAAGGCTCAAGGACATTTTGGAGTAAAACTGGGTTATTTTCTTCCTATGTCATTGTATCAAACCAATCAATTTTACCCTGTATTCAGTATCTAGGAACATAGGGTGTGTCAGTAGGAATTGCCTACTCTAGGGAAACTATTTTCAATTATATAAGCATTCTTTTTAAAGTACAATTATTAAAAGTTAGTTTTTAATCATTTCAACTTTTCTACTACACTATACTATGAATTAGAGTGCACCAACTATAGGCTTTCTTTGTCCTACCTCAAGGATTTGATCTATTCACTCTGTACTTCAATCCTACGTGGCACCTTTTCAACCTACTATACCAACTGAATCTAAATTAATAGTAGAGTGAAGTTCTTTCATTTTCTTCTTTTTGTTTAATATGCCAAAAGTAGTCCACATGAAATTGCCATTAGGGGGTGTCGATATTACATTGACCAATAGGAAGCTGTGACATCATAGGCGGCTTCCTATTGGCCCATGTGACCGTAGGCTTTAAACTTGAGCAGGAGATACCGGCACCCCTTAAGGAGGTAAGTATCTCAGGAAGCAGGGGGCTCCAGTGCCAAAATGAATAGGGTTCAGCTCCAGAGACCCCCTGCTTCAATCCTACATATATATTTGTACATTTCATATTATTGCCGCCCCCTGAGACCTGCCACCCCTAGGTGCAGCCTTTCGTAAGGTATGCCTAGGGACGGGCCTGCCTACATTTCATCTGCTTTTCTCCTGAACCAATACAGTCACCGTATGAGAACTTTGAACTACAAGAAATGTGCAAAACAAACGCATGTAGGCCAAATATGAGGGGACAGGATTTGATATATGCCATTATACCAGGGCCTCACTTTAGGTCTGGCTTTAGGTAAAAAGATGGTATGAAGCAATGTGTCCACACTGAAAAGGTACAATAAAAATATCAAAGAGTAGAAAGCAGGCCTCTAACATTGAGCTCCCAGTATGGCCCTACCCTTTCAAGGAGATGAAGACGCTTCAACCTTTGGTGCAAAATGTATGTCATTTATTTGTGGAGCATTGAGCAATCGCAGCTCAAACGTTTCAGACATCCATGAGCCTTTATCATGTAGGGGAGCTCCTGCTTTCTGCAGTTTGATCATGATATTACTTTGTTGATTGTCACTTTCAGTGTTTAGGGGTTTTTTTTGCTTGCGTGTAACATTTCATTCAATGAGGTCTTCCAGATTATCACACTAGCTAGTCACAATAACCCTACTCAATACAGTGACGAGCACAACAACATAAGATTAACGGTGCAGTAACTACTTAAGGGAATATAAGTTACTACATTTTAACTCAGTTTTTCCTGTATCTCACCATTATGAAGAGGGGCTAATTGAGGACTTAGAAATTGGTCTCAGGCCGGGACCCCAATATTATCTGTGTGTTGCCTGCTCTTTCTGCACATGCAGTAGTGTCAATAATATGTATTTTACTCCTCTAGGTTCTGGTTTTACTTCATTTGAACATGGGTCACAAGGACCTCAAGGTACCACAGTCAGCTACGAGGAAATCCTATCAATGTTGCAAAGTAAGTAATCATTATTGTCAATATCAACCTGTATCGTTTATTTATTTTTTAGAATAAGTGTATGTGGCACAATAAATGTTGTTGACTGGAGTCACAAATATACACTTTTTGATGGTGGCAATGAGGCACCAATCAAGATCTTCTTTTTATGCTGTGGATCAGAACATACATTGCTTCTGCCCAAACCACGGCACACTCTGTGCTAAGTAACAATGTTCTACTAACATTCTGAGATGAAAGGGAGGCACTTCCATTCCGCTGGCGTGTCCTTTGTTTTTGCCTTGGCATGTTTCACCAGCATTGCAGCTCTGTCATTGTTTTAGTAATATATATATGTATGTATATATTATTTAGGTTATGGTGGGTCAAAAGGTGACTAAAAACCCTCCACCGTATAGCATATAAAAATATTACTTGTGAGCTCATTTACATGTCTTAGACAAGTCGGCAACCCTGCTTTGTGTTTTTAGTCACCTTTTCACCCACCATAACCTAATAATTTGTGGTGAAGACCTACCCAAAGTCCAAAAAATTGCAAAGCCAGTATAACCAACCTCACACTGATGAGACACAAAAGGTTGAAACAGTCTGTCTGTGAGTGGGTTTACTGGCTTTGCATCTCATCCCAGGCTATGTTTAAAAGCTGAGTTTGGCTTATGGGTTCCATGTAATAATGGACAAGACAAAAGGTGGCAGTGCGTGCTCATTTGCATGTCATTTCCCAGAATCACTTGCTGCAGTGGAAGCACTATGAAGCATATAGACATGTAGTAACCAGGGGGATCCTGACGACAAAAGACAGCACACAGCAGTAATAATCCAAAAAGTGTGTATTGTGAACACAGGGCCGCCAACATTTCGGTCCTCGTAGAGGGACCTTCCTCAGGGCAGTGCGCACTGCCCTGAGGAAGGTCCCTCTATGAGGACCGAAACGTTGGCGGCCCTGTGTTCACAATACACACTTTTTGGATTATTACTGTGGTGTGCTGTCTTTTGTCGTCAGGATCCACCTGGTTACTACATGTCTATATATATATATATATATATATATATATATATACACACACACACTACATGGAATAATATTCATGCTTATTTCTTCTAGACTCTGGACTAGGGTTTGGTCTTCAAGGACCTCCTGGGCCCCCTGGACTGCCAGGATTGCCGGGATCTGCCTATGGGGACATAACAGCTTTACTTCAAAGTAATTAATTTCAATGTGTTCTGTGTGATTAACACTCTTCTAAGAAAAAAATATGTGTTCTGTTATTTTAGAAATATTTCAGGAAAAAATGTATATCGAGACTTCCGTCATCTTCTGCTCATTTCCAAATAGGCCAAATAGCTATTGTTCACTTGGTTGTTAACATTGTACCATGTATACCCAATCTTCTTACGTTCCATGCTAAAGCATTGATTAGGGAAACCAGAACACGCCAGGAGAAAGGATGCGTCTTGTGTTTGAGTGTTTTTGTGCGTGGTGGAACTTGGAAGTTGATAGCAATTTCTTAACCTAGAAAACTCTCAAGTGTTTGTTTTCACGTAGGAATGTAATGGTATCATAGTGGTCACACTGGGGTTATCTGAATTATTATACACCGAGATGGTGATTTGAGAGTGTACAGTATTTATTTATCTTTATGTAGACCAGGGGGGCTCAACTCCAGTCCTCACCCCCCCCCCCCCCCTCACCAGGTCAGGTTTTCAAGATATCCCAGCTTCAGCACAGGTGGCTCAATCAGGGGCTCAGTCAAAGACTGTCACACCTGTGCTGATGCAGGGACTGATTGAGCCCCAACTGTGCTGAAGCAGGGATATCCTGAAAACCTGACCTGTTGGGGGGGTTTGAGGACTGGAGTTGAGCACCCCTGAAGTAGACTATTATTGAATAAAAATACTGCATCATTGTAGGGTTTGGCCTTTTGCACTTTCTCTACAGATACCTTATCATACAGTATTAGTCAGCCTACTGTATGTGTGAATAATATAAGCCGTTTTAGCACAAGACATAAAACTATCACATGTAATAAGAGGTCTGGGCAAGATTACACCGTACATAGGATGAGGATGATGTTAACGTTCATTATTATTTACGGTAGTGTTCTTCATATTTTTTTGTTAAATCAGCATCTGAGTTCAGAGGAGTTGTTGGTCCTCCTGGACCTCCAGGCCAGCCTGGACGTCAAGGCCCACCGGGTCGTACTGGAGCCCCTGGACCTATGGGACTATCAGGAGGTCCCACCATGAGTAGAACCAGTTTCAGCACAGAGGACATTTCATCCTATTTACAAAGTAAGCTATAAGTATTTCTACCAAAACAGAGGCTTTCTGTGTCTTTATCCTCATCAATGTTGATGGCAGTATACTATCAAAAGAAGAGGAGGCCCCTCAAACTAGACAAAGGAATCAAAAATACATCCATAGTGAATGGACAGTTATGGCTGGAAATGCCCTTTGGTTACAATGCATTTTCAAGACTAAAGCTGCGTAGTACTGCAGCACTTAATATTTGCAGTATATTCTGCAATATCTCCACCAATTTACTTTTTGTCTCGGGTTGTCAGACTGGTCCTCAAAAGCAGTCAAACAACTTTCGGACTAATTGTCCTATTTATATACAAAATGCATCTCCGTGTGTGTAACTCCTCGAGTATTTATTACCCTGGTGTAGCTTGGGTCCCCAAGGACATGTTTGATAACCACTGAGTTAAACAGCCCCAATGTTCAAAAAGCACATTTCGTTAGAACATTTAAATGTGGTATAAAAACACATGGAGACAAATTGCTTTCTTAAAGAGAAGAGTATACAAAACGTTAATTTGTTGCCTCAGGTATTGGATATACGGGAGGAACTCCAGGACCACCAGGTCCCCCCGGACCTCAGGGACCACCTGGTGGTGGCAGTAGTCTGGTCTCCTACGCTGAGAACACCCAGGGTGATCGATTCCGGACTGAGCTCATTGAATATCTGACAAGTAAATGCACTTTACTTTCCTCCATATTTCTCGACTTAGGGCAGTTTTTGGGGAAAAGGGAAACGCAGCAATACTCTGGGGGAGTGCAAGGTGATAGCATTTTGAGTTGATGTCACCTATTAAAGTGTCCATTTGTCTGCAAGTTTGGTATCTATATTCCTGGCTTTACAGACACTGGGCAGATCATCTTACAGTAATATATTGGTCGTTTGGTCCTGGAGACGCCGGCCATTCTCATAGGTTATGATACATTTCAATAGCCTAATGAGAGAGTTCTCCATAGCTATAATAGCTCGAGTACAGAGAAGCTCACAGGTATCTTCTTTAAATGTATATAAAGAAGAGAACTACTCTACTGCATTTCAAAATGTCAGTATTGTATTAAATCTATGAACAACTTTTTTGTTAGCCCATTAAAAGATATCAAAAGCTATGACTATTCACCACTTTATAGTAAATCCAGTCGATTTAAACGTAATATTATAGTGACTGCAACTCCTTACACAGAGAGAGCCCTTATCAGCAATGGGCAATTTAGTTGGGAAGATTTTTAAAATAACTTTATGAAGATCCATGGATTGTTCTCTGTGCATTCAGAAAGTATATGCAACTTTTTCTTCTAAAATGTTCTCTTTTGTGGTACGCGTTGGGAGTGGAGTAAAGACATAACACTTTACTGCACTATAGTAGCAACCATGTACCCAGCACTTTATAATTTAAGTGAACAAATAATTGAAAATACTGACAAGTAACAGAAAGTACGAAAGAGACAGCACCTGACAAGTAACCTCAAGGAGGCTATAATCTCAGCCTTTGGGGTCTAAAATACAGTCTAATGTTTACCTTTATCATTCTCCCTAGGTGACAATATTCGGAGATATATCTCAGGCCCACCAGGCCCACCAGGACCTCCGGGACTTCAAGGTCTGCGAGGAGCAAAAGGAGATAGTGGGTGGATGTCTTCATCATCAGGGTCATCGGGATCGTCATCAGAATTCTCTTCAGGATCATCTTTAAGATCATCTTCAGGATCGTCATTAGGATCGTCATCAGGGTCGTCATCGGGATTGTCATCGGGATCATCATCGGGATCGTCATTAGGGTCATCATCAGGGTCGTCATTAGGGTCGTCATCAGGGTCGTCATTAGGGTCATCATCAGGGTCGTCATCAGGGTCATCAGGGTCATCATTCTCCTCCTCATTGGTACTGGATTACAATGAGGTGGTATCTCGTGTGACAGAACATATGCAGAGTAAGTATGGGGATGGTCATTGAAGCTTCATTGTGATTACTGGTCTTGTTCTGTAAGGAGTTGCTTATATCTCCACTGCCGTAATGTAATACATGAATATAAAAATAAATTAACTACAGCCCGTCCAAGAAGCTAAATTAATTAATTAATATAGTTTTGATTAGCCCTTCAGTGCGACTGGGTGTAAAAATTTACCTAACGAGAGAAATTACACAAAAGGCTTATGTTCTAGTTGTTAGTATTTGATCTGGAATCAGGTTGTGAGACTTTCCCACTTCAGAGGCCAGTTATTTTTAACCTCAAAGCTATTCTTCGGTCACTATGTATTTCAGTTGCCTCTTTTCTTACATTGCTGATGCTGAAGTTACCTGCATATATTTCATCAGGCGAATGGCAGAAAATATACAGTATACTGTATGCCACTTTTAGCCAAGAACCTCAGAATGTTTAGGAATAATATGTAACCGGAATGATCTAAGGTTCCGAGTCACTAAGCTCTGATGCAGGTCATGGCACCACAACCCCACAGTAAATGCCATTCGAGTTCGTGGCGGGTAACTTGGGGTCGTATGACTATACCCCGCACCTTCACTTAGTAAGAGATGAATGGGATATTTTTCGGGTTAAGTGTCATGCAGATTCCATTTCTATCCTAACATTGATGCTTTCATATCTTAAGGTCAAGGCCTCCTGGGAGAGATCTCTTACAACATGCAGAGGTCAAGTACTCCTGGTCCTCAAGGCCCCCCCGGACCACCAGGGATCTGCCAGATATATGCAACACACGCCAATATAACCACTGATCTCATGGAACTTTTCAGAGGTAAGGAGAATGGTTTCTCAGGGCATGCATTAATCAATGTATTCCAAATCACACAGGACATACAATTAAATGCACCATTTAACAAGAAACAGATTGTGTACAATGAGGGAGTGTGTCCGCTCACAAAGAATGGGATTACACATTTATATAGCCATGTTTCGTTCCCTTTCCATAACCTTACTTTCTATAAATGTACCGGATCTAAATGCATTTTGGATGTTCGTCCTTTCTAAATCTTGCAGACATACAGGATAAAGAACACTGGACTAATTAGTAAATATTTCAGACATTGAAGAGAAAGAACACTGGACTAATTAGTATGTATTTTCTTTTTATAGTTTATGGCACCATTCAAGGACAACCGGGGCATAACGGAGAAAGAGGATTCCCAGGTCCCAAGGGTGAGTGCTGTATTTGTTTGCTTCTTTATAGCTGACCTGAATGAACCTCTATGTGTATATATAAAGGGAAAAGAACTATTAGAAAAGTATCCAGAAATCAACACTTCTATTGCATAATATTGTCACTAGGTTAATGCTGCATAGTTTTGCATAACTTTGAATGCACTGATTTCGACATAAAACATTGATTTTTATATTGTTGCAAAGCACGGGTGGGCAACTCCTATCTTCAAGGTCCACTAACAGGTCAGGTTTTCAGGATATCCCTGCTTCAGCACAGGTGGCTCAAGACTGAGCCACTGATTGAGCCACCTGTGCTGAAGCAGGGATATCCTTAAAACATGACCTGTTGGTGGCCCTTGAGTGCTGGAATTGGCCACTCCTGCTGTTAAGCCTTAACGTTATCGTTGATGGTTTTAAGCACCAGCATAGCATCAACCTGGATCTTCAAACCTCTATTAAAGATTGCAGTTGGCTGACATTAATAACCATTTCTTACGCTGTAATTCATTACGAATGAGAGTTGCTCATTTTCATATTTTGACCAAACTGAAAGACGGCCACCAAGGTACACCCCAATAGTCAGTCTTTTAATGCCTTATGTCCTTCATATCTTGTGCATTCTCTCATTTATTTGTGAGGAAAAACCCTGACAAGATATAAAACACATATCTGACATGTAGAAAATCAGCAGACTTCTCGGTGTGGAAGAGATAAGAAGAACTTACACCAAACAGCGGAACCAGCTGAATACGTTTGCCAAAAACATTTAATATTTTTCTTTTACTGTATTCATGTGCCATATATTTATTTATTTAATATTTATTTTATTTCTACAGGTGATAGGGGGGTGCCAGGATATACTGGACCACCAGGACCAAGGGGTCCCAGAGGAGAGAAAGGTACGTGATCCAGACTACTGAGAAAAGATTAGTGTCAGTGTGATAATAAGAATAATGGGTGTGTGCAGGGCCGTTTTAAGGCCTTCGTAGGCTCTAGGCACTTTTATTTCTAGAGGCCTGTGTGTCCGATATTTTTACTCATTTTTATGCTAATTTCATCGTTTGCTTGTTTCTATCGATACTAGCGATATTTGGCATCGATACTTTTGTTTCAATATTTAAAGGTATCAATACTTTGAAGGCATTTTGAATTAAAATTTGCGGTTTTCTCTTATTTTGTGATTTTTTTTTTTGGTTAGGTATTTTTTCAAGTGAAATATTGTACAGTAGGCCCTAAAAGGTTCGTAGGCCCTAGGCACTGTGCCTAGTCGGCCTAATGTATAAAGCGGCCCTGGGTATGTGAACTGAAGTGCAACAGCTATTGTAAATAATGAATGCATATACGGTATCTTTACATGTGCATAAGGTGGCTGAGGGTGCCTTTGATCAAATTAGCCCATTTATTTTATATGGCATTGAAGCAAACAGAAGAAACAAATTCTTAGGGTGTTGAGCGCTTATGCCTTCGTGGGTTCAATTCTTGCCATGGATGCCCAGAGTAATCATAATCAAAGAATGTTGTTCTTCTCTGTGCTTCAGTTTACATAACTGGAAACATTGTTACCCTCTATTCCTCCCATGGAGATGACAGCACCCAGTGTGGTGAAAGATCATTATTGCCTGTTATAAATATTACTGCACTATGTTGAGCAAATGACTTTTCTCCAATCATTCTATGAAATCTAGAGTTACTTCTGTCCACGCCATCCAGGCACAAAACAATGTAGTATTTAGCTTGGTTCCGTGAACATTAACATATATTAATGTTCTAGAGCAGGCGTGGCCAACGCCAGGTCTCAAGGGCCACAAACCGGCAAGGTATTAGGGATAGCCCTGCTTCAGCACAGATGGCTCGGTCAAAGACTGAGCCACTGATTGAGCCACCTGTGCTGAAGCAGGGATATCCTTAAAACCTGGCCTGCTGGTGGCCCTTGATGGACTGGAGTTGGCCACGCCTGCTCTAGAGAGAAGATACTTTGGGAAAGAGGGGAAAGCATAAAGATATAGCAAACGTCAATATATGATCATTTGTAATAAAGAAAGACATGTGAGAAATATACATTCATTTTTTTTTTACTGCAACCACAAACTTTTTTTTCTTTTTTTTTAGGGGAACAAGTATTTGTGGGGAAACGAAAAAGAAGAAGCACCGGCGTTTGATATGAAAGCAGCATGGACCCGCATCCCAGATTTTACTTACAATGTTTATAACCGTTAACTTGGGCCGATTGCCTCTTTCCTGCTCCATGTACCCGGGCGAGCTGTAAATATAAGAAATGGCACAGGGCCACAAGCACATTTAAAGCAGCCGTAGATAACGTATAGGTCAGTGATTGCGCGCTCTGTGTCCTCATCACAGAATTCCCATTTCCCTGAACATTATTAACCACACACACCACCATATCAATACATAATCCGGTGAGATCTCCTGGTCATCTTCCAATGAGTGCCTGAAAAGCATGCAATGCTTTGAGCACCACAGCAGGGGTAACCAACTCTTGTCCTCAAGGGCCAGCAGGTCAAGTTTGAAGGATATCCCTGCTTCAGCACAGGTGGCTCAATCAGTGGCTCAGTCAAAGACTGAGCCACTGATTGAGCCACTTGTGCTGAAGCAGGGATATCCCCAATGTCTGGCCAGGTGGTGGCCCCTGAGGACTGGAGTTGGCTACCCCTGCTACACAGCCATTAAGGACTTATTTTACTAAGCAGTGCTATGCTGACACCTTACGTCCTATTTACCTGAATGGGCCACAGGATGTCTTTTTTTAATAGCTGAAACATTATGCTAAATGGATTAACTTCTTTATGGAATTCACGCCTTTTTTCCCTTTAGATTAGTCTCAATTGTCTTGATTTATTTTACATTTTATTTTTAAATTAAAAACGTTGTACATTTTAAAGATATTTTTTAAATAACCCTGTTTGTTGTCCGCGGACTGTTCTTTTATTCCAAAGATGGTCTTTCGAACGTAAAAAAAAACATTAACTGCCCAAAGAGGTTTGATACGGCGGTGTGTACTGCAAAGTCTTGCATGCCTCTTTGGCACTGAAGGGGTTAACCGCCTTGAGTATCCTCATGACATCCGGGGTAAATTGGAAGGTCTGGTACACCAGGGGCCCTTATGACGTACCAAGTACATCACAGATTGTTATCTTGCTTTCGAGGGGAGATGGTGCACTGTGTTCCACAGGCGCAGTGAACACTGCTGAGCAGATCCTCTTACGCACACATCGCCGCTGTGACGTCGCAATTATATGATTGTGACATGCCGGAGGGGTGGTGGCACTCAACGGGTTAATTGCAACGTTACCGTTGTAGCATTTGATACTCAGATTGCTTATAAAGAGCCTGCGTGAAATGCGGGCGTTAAACCTGGCACTGTGTGCTAGTGCGGTAATGGTGCCGATCTATAGATGATATTGTTTAAGAAGGACGCACAGTGTTTCTCTTTTCATGCAAATACAGTAACTGTGAGGCAATTTACATCCATGCACTAACACATGGTCAAATCAGGCACCAACCGTGTCGTGTTACATAACCTGTAACAAACCCCGGCCCTTAATAACCATAAAAGCTCGGTCTACTCATGTGCTGTACATTTCATTTAATATTCACTCCAAGCCTGGGTGAGCGGGGAAAATAAGATCTATAGTAGTTATTCGGTCTTCACACAGGGGCAAGCTGACCATGTTGTTAAATTGCACAATTATATATTATGTATGCAAAGATTGTCTGCACCACGTTATTAAACAATTGCAGTTGTTACAGCTACATTTGTGCTTAGTACGTCAAGATGAACTCTCTTCTAGACCAAACCCAACTCAAAGTCATAAACAAAACATCAGGGGTGGCCAACTCCAGTCCTCAAGAGCTAACAGGTCAGGTTTTCAGGATATCTCTACTTCAGCATAGGTGGCTCAATCTTTTGACTGAGCCACCCTGTGCTGAAGTAGGGATATCCTGAAAACCTGACCTGTTGGTGGCCCTTGGGAACTGGAGTTGGCCACCCCTGCCATACACAATGAAAATAATGATATTCATTAATTGTGCTGAACCTCTATATATTAGGCCCTCTTTATGTGAGTGAAAGCTGCAGTGGCAACAAAAGCATAAGCACTTTTTGAAAAAATAAAAAATAATAAAGTAATTTTTTAATTTGTGTATATGATTCTTTCTAAAGGTGATTATAAGGCACACACATTTATTACTCGTGTCTGGTTTGGTTCCATTAAAACATACTATTTCTCCAATCGACGTGAGCACTGCTTTTCTTAGTAACTTCAGAAGTGTTACATTGTTATTTTATTGTGATTCCCTCACGGTAGTGAAGATTTTTTTTTTTATTTTTTTTTAATAAAAAATCTAATTAATATGACATGATAATGCATCTATTAAACAATGATTCCAGTGGGGGAAAAGGCTATATAGATATAGATTTAATTTTGACATAGACATATTTTCAATTTAAAGAGGCAATCCAAGCAGCCCTTTAAACAAAAAAATATATTTTTTAAATATATGCCGCCTTTGATTACCTTTATTGAAAACTAATGACCTAAGCTGCCGGACAATTTGTCCTCCCGTGATCAATCAGCAAAGATCCTTCTACCACGGTTCACTAAATGGCTGCCTTTCAGTTTCAATTAAAACATCAGACAGTGTAACTCAGCAGCTACAATGTATTCTTACATTACTAAAGTAACATTATCTATTGCTTGTTTGTAGCTCAAACTGCTGGGAATATTGGCAACAAATCATCAGAATCATTAAAGTGTTGCAAAGATCTTGCACTGCTGGGGAGGTGGGCTAAAGCTTACTATAGAAAGCAAAGGCTGCTCAGTATATTGACACTCATAAAAATGTAATTTAGTTACATTGTTTATTTAAGTACTACAGTAATACTACAGAACTGATTTATTTAAAAAACACACATGTAGGATATTGCAAGTATTGCCTCCTTTAAGAATTTAAATAGCAGTCAGTATGGCTATTTTTTATTACCCAAACCTGGATTGGAGGGTGGGGGGAGTGGAGGAGTTCCCCACAGAGTTGATCCTTCATCCCCCAACCTCCAGCGCCCCCAGGTTCCTGAGAAACTTGTCGCAGGGTCAGGTTTTCTCTGGTGAACATTAGAAAGCTGAAACATCTTCAGATGACATTGCAACATGGTACAGTATTGGTGACCCCGCCGCTGTACAGTATTTGGAGCCAGCACAAAAAAAACACCCCCTATCTCAGGAATTGGGGGAACCACAAATTCGCTCCAGGGGCACCGGTTAAAAAAAATTAAACCCAGGGATTGCTGCTTGAAGATGTATGGCAAGGCTGCTTATTTAACGCCATTGGCGTTTTTGGTGTGTGAACTACTTCTGTAGTAAGAGCTACCTAATACATACATAATACATATAATATTTTAAGAACTGGACCCATACCATATTCCCATTGTGTCCGTGGTGACTAAATATAATGCGGATGTCTAGTAGTCAAAAAGGTAGTAAGGGGAAAGTGAAGTTTAGCACAAAGTAGCAGCAGCAGCAGCAGCCTTCTCAGCGTATAGCACAACTCACTGAAAGTCACAAGCTAAACAGGTTTATAGAGGTTCATACTATATGAGGGGTGGCCAACACTAGTCACCAACAGGTCAGGTTTTAAGGATAGCCCTGTATCATGATGTCGATTTGTACTAAATGCACAATGCAGAGAAGGAATCCAAGTTCAAGCAAACGGTTTCAAAACACGTCCTGGAGTTGGTGGCCGTGTACTTTCTAAACCCACATTTGGCTGCACAAGTTGCTCAGGAATATCGTTACCATTGGATTGGAATAATGACACGTACGGGGGAGAAGTTACCGAAATGCAGCACATTTACTGTTAGGCTAAGGCCCCGCTGCCTCAGTCAGCGCGTCCGCACTGCATGCAGGCAGCGTGCTGAGAGGCAATTGACCGCTACCTGCGGTCCGTAGGGAGCGAAAGCTGGAGCGGGAGGGGCATAGTTTGAGCGGAGGGCTGCAGCAGGGGTCTCCCACTCTCCTGGGCTGTGAGGGTGCAGCGAGCCCCCACACGTCCTCTGCTGCTCCCCCCCAACATATACACACACACAGCCGGCCGCAACCTCCCCAGCACGCGCAGCCTGCAAGCCGGAGAGAGGGAGTGGGGGCAAATGCTGCCATCGCAGGCGTGGGTGCACATAGCCACAAACATTTACACTCAGACCTCCCTCCCGTAGCTCTAGACAGCTCCCCTCCTCATTGGCTCCCGCCGCACCACGTGACACGTCGCGGCTTGGGATCCTCATGTATCCCCTGCTGGCTTACGCATCACAGTGCGCAGCGAGCCTTGCAGCGAGGAGGGACTGGGGCTGGTCTGGTGAGTTACGTGCACGTGCCCGCCGTCGGATGTAGCGGGACCCAGGCCTTAAAAAGGCACAGCATGCACATTTATTTTACTGCACTTTGAAAAAATCAGCCACATCACAAGTGAATGGGAAATAAAAACATAGGAGGGGATGCATGAAGCTCTGATTGCCAGAGCTCAAGTGGCGCTACCTGCCAATCAAGGCACTAGCAGATAACCCCGATTATCGGATATTGTATTAACATTTTGTTTTGACTTTATATGGCTACCCAGCAATATTTTACACGTTTCTGACATTTGCCTCCATACAAAGAAAACACGATCTTGCCATCTCAAAAGACAGCCTGCAGATCCATTGTGGGTAGCATAGATCTAAATTATTTACAACCATGCAAAGACAATCAACTGCAACTGCATGTCTAACACAGCTCCCAGGAGGGAGAGAAAGCTGGGCATAGGAAATAAGTGCACATTCGCAGGTCATTATCCTAAATCCTGCAGTCTTAACACTGTATTTCAGTAATTGTTTGTGGTTTTGTGGATCTCCTTGCTGTATCTTGCACAGGGGAAGGTTTTTGTCACCATTTTTATCCACCGTTATTGTGTACAATTAGCAAAACAGATCACCTTCAAAATGTAACATCAGTAAGCAAGTTCAAACTGAAGGGTTTTAAAGAAAAAACAAATGTCTGAGCAATTTGTTATCTCATTCTCTAACCCTGGATTTACTAATCTACTGTGGGATGGCTTCTTCAAAGAAATTGTATCTTCTACATACTGTATTAGGAAAACATTTACCACAGCAATTGTATCAAAATGTTAACTGGATGTCAAATAAAACAATTCACACAAATATATTTACAGAATATTTTGATTTATTTACATTAGAATAAGGAACTTTACAGAAAGCAGTTAGAAATTCCTTTAGAGATACAGTAGGAGTATGTGCTTTTAGACATTTTCAGAGTGTATTGAGTTTAATCACTGGGCACAAACAATAATATTTATGTCACCAACATATAAACTAATTAGCGAATTCTAACAAAAATACATTCAGTCTATTCTCAGACAACAAAAATACACACAGATATTTGGTGGAGAGCACTTCAATGCCTTCTAGTTTGGAGAGGAAACATCACATTGAAAATCTCATAACTTAAAAGAATCCATCACCACACCTAAAGATAGTGTCGAGATGTAATACTATATGCTAGAGAGCAGATAGCAGGTTAGCTTCTTCACCGGGAATAGTAAACCATAAAGGCCACATTGTTTAACAAAAAGAAGAAAAGCGGAGTGTTCAGTAACTGAAATAAAAATGAAATCTCATAAGTACAGTAACTTTACCTCCTAAATGAAGTTCCAAAACCTTTCAACTACTAAAAACAGTCACATCATCTGTTTGATGTTTTCCCAGAAGTGAAGGAGTTGATATATTATCTATCACCCAGGCCCTGATGTGTCTTTGCTTTGTAATGCATGGCAGACACCTCTGGCAGCAAATGAGTTTGAGGCAGTGTTCATTTAACCATTACACCTTATTTTTCCATATCCAATACTTTCATGGTGCGCGCGCGCACACACACACACACACACCACACACACACACACACACACACACACACACACACACTCAATTATTATCATACTACTGTAATTGTACATGACCAAAAAAACTCCACTACAGTAGTATAAATTTATATCGGGTACTAAAAAATAAAGGTATGAAAAAAGCCTTTATATACATTTTAAACCAGTATTTCAGCTGGATAAAGAGAACAGTAATGTTTATGTGATATGCAAAGTATGAGCCCATATTGTTTAGGTCTCTCCATAAAACAAGCTAGATTTTTTTTTCCAATCCCAAATGTAAAAAACAAACAAACAAAAAATACAGAAAAAATAATGTGTCTCTTCTACAAATAGTTTACTGCAAGATTAGTAAGAGTTACAACAAAGAAACATGCGTTGGCAGACTGTGGCAGAGATAGTAGAATTGCTTTACATACCAAAACAAAGCGGATAATACTGTTTTGATATAATGAAATTGAGCTCTTAGACTAGAACAGCGCGGACTTCCCATTTACTAGCTAACGTTGTCTACAATATCAATCTGTTGTTGCCGCCACTGCAGATAAAACACCATGTACAGTATAATGTCCTACATATTTCAAATAAGTAAAGATGTATGTTAAGTGAAAATATGTTCAACATACTAGAAAGCATACTGTACTTAGAAGCTCTGAGAATACGATTTGCAAAACAAAAGCTTCATGTTTTGCCCTTAAACCCATTCCTGAAAAGAACGTGTAAAAGCAGCCGCAGTAATCCGACAGTCCTATGCATTTTTTAAGCGAATGTTCTTTGGTCAGAAGAAACATTTCAAAACAATATGCAGCTAAATGGCGTATTGTGGATTTGAAACTTGCTTAAAGATCCAAACACCATTTAGCAGAAAGATTCCTATTCTAGTTTGCTTGCAGTTTTTTGTTTGTTTATACATATTTTTAGTGCAAAATATTTAAAAAGTGAGCATTATTATATTATGGCGATAGCAGCAAGCAATTTTTTTCCTTCTCTTTACAATAATATGAAGTAACAGCAATATTGAATAAAGTACCCAACATTATTCCCACTTTCACCATTTCAGGCACTCAATGAATGAAACTAGCACCCCTTTCTATCTTAGACTGAACATTTAAATGGAGTGGAGTATTTAACAATACCAAATGGAAGTTATAAATACACTTTCAAAATACAGTGTTCCAATTTTAAATTTGCTCTCATAGAAGCAATTTGAATCAAATCAAATACTCCCTTTGGAGGATGTCCCACATACTTCTCTCTCCCCTTATGGTCCCCCCAATGAACCTGTGTAGGATTCTTATGGAGCGAAAAAGGGACAGAAACAAACTGTGTTTAGAGCAGGGGTGGGGCAACTCAAGGGCCACCAACAGGTCAGGTTTACAGGATATTCCTGCTTCAGCATAGGTGGCTCAGTGTAAGACTGAGCCACTTGAGTTGCCCACCTCTGGTTTAGAGAAACTATTTTTTAACTAACTATTGTGAACCATGTGTGAAGTCCTCAACTGTATAATGTCCGTTCACTTTAACTTTTATTAAGCTTTTTACAGTATCTTCTACTCAAAAGAATCCATTCGCCACAATTATTTCTAACTGAAGGTGTATGCATCGCATGATCATAAACGCAATGCCATGTGCATTTCTCAATGGTACCAGAAACCACACGACTAAAAGCAATTGACAAGAACTTCATATAAACTGGAGTGTGGAACATACACTACATGCGTTCCAATCAAATAAAACATGGCTAGATCTTTATGAAATACTAACACTAAATGGTGTCATGAAACCAATAGTATTCAGCAGAGAACATTAAAAAAAAACACATTAATGGTCTGTTTAATAAAACAAGATAGCAGAATCCATGTGTATTATAATCAAAGGTGACTTTCTGTCTTCAGCATTATGGAACTGCATTTAAACCGTTGAATCCCAACTAACAAATGTTACTTTAAAAACATGTTGAATATTGGGGTGGTTTTCAGACACGTTAACATTGTTCTAAGGTTTTGTGTATTACAGTATATGTTACAAAATGTAATTCACTTAGATTAAACAAAAAACTACAAACAAAAAATAAAAATCAGTCTGAAGACTGAAATGACTAAAAATGAAAAAACACTATCCATGCTTTTCTAAAATGTTTCAAAAGCTAAAGTGACATACCCTTGAGCTAAGACTATAAAACAAACTCTAAAATTGTAAAGAAACACACAAGTTATGACCCTGTAGAATGCATGCTTGGAATAGGATAAAACTTGGAGATCCGGCTCTGGGATGTAGGGTTAAGGCATTCGGAATCTCCGCTCATTTTAAAAAACACTTCCTGTTCCTGAAGTTTCCTAGCAAATTCCTCTTCAAGTGCCTGAAAGAGAACAAACAAACACTACAAATTAGATAGCCCTAATGCTATTAAAATCTAGTTAGCTTTTCAGGAATCTGGTTAATTGGCTTACAATAGTCATATAACCCCACAGTGTAATGGCTTGAAAATACATTTCTGTGTTCTACTGATCATGTACAGAACGGGGCGGCCAACTCCAGTCCTCAATGGCCACCAACAGGTCAGGTGTTAAGGATATCTCTGCTTCAGTACTAGAGAGGGGTACATGCACACAATAATATGGTGCTGGAGGGGGGTACTTATCTGCCGGTGCACTGGGTCCAGGGAGGTCCAGGCATCCCAAGGTATATCAGTGAAGAGAAGGGAAGCAGGCACACGGTCTTATGCATAGAATTTAACGTGCCACAAAACAAATCCAACGCCTCGGCAGTATACAGCTGCCTTTATCAAGGCTTCAGCACAGGTGGCCAAGGAGGACATCCCTGCCACCTGTGCGGACGCAGGATATCCTTAACACCAGACCTGTTGGTGGCCCTTGAGGACTGTTGGTGGCCCTTGAGGACTGGAGTTGGCTACCACTGGTGTAGATTGTGGTGAAAAGGTGATGGCTGTAGATTTCTAACATCTTTTTGAGGGAACAATTAGAAAATCAAAGTTGCATGTTAAAAAACATGATCAGTGGAATACACTGGTCCCCTTTTCTAGCATTATGTAAAATATTTCAAGCGGCAATCTTGCAGAATGTCATTATTGAGGTTTTACATAATGCAAACTTGGGGCCCCTCCCGAGCTAAACCGCACTATTATTTTAGCATGGGGATAAGCCCAGATTCCGGAGATACTTAACCATTTACTTGCCAGTGTTACTAACGGAATATTTAAATCTTCGTCCAATAAGAAGCCACAATGTCATCGCTCTGATGACGTTGCGGTTTCCCATTGGCCTGTGAGCTTTGGCGGCAATTTTGATTTCCCTAAAGTGGTGGAAAACACCGGCAACTAAACTAGTAAGTATCCAGGGAACTGGAGGGGGTCACAGAAGCTAAAAATAGATCTGGGGGACCCCCTAGTTCCCATTCTGTAAATTTAAAAAAAAAAAACATGGATATGAAAACAAATTGGTACCCAGGATTGCTGCTTTAACTACAGGTTTCTTTTACTGAACAATTCACATATATTAACAACATAATTCGGAATCAAAGGTATTGGAAAACAGAAAGCTGAACTAGTCAGAAAGTCTGCAGAGTACAGCTACAAGATTAAGGAAATGAGAACATATGATGGCTTCTTTGCCAATTCTCACGAATCAGTGGACAGCTTTGCATGATAAATCTAGAACTAATATTGGATCAAAAAGCAAATTCGTTACCTTTTTTCGCGGTCTTAATTTCTCTCTCCACTCCTTCAGCTCCTGGCTGTGCTCTTCATCCAGCTCTTTCAGCTTCTGCGTTTCATGCTCAATTAGCAGATGGCATTTTTCATTCTGATAAAGAAAAATACAAAAGTGTAACTAAAACATTCTCAACAACATCATTAGTGATTTGTAGTCAACACTGCAAAGTGCTTTCCAAACGTATGTACGTATGTATGTATGACTACTTAAAGCCAAGCTGCCGTTTCACCCCCACCCTTTAATATGTTAATCAATACAATTCACATAATGATAAGTAATTAGCGGATTGATCGGCGAAGATTTGGCTCGGGGTTCACTAAATAGCTGTCAGTACAGCAGAAAAAAAATGTTCTGTGGGGAAGATCATGTGACCAGGCAGTCACGATACAATTGGTGCACTGTTAGAGAGGGCACGGCTCAAAAAGGGGTGTGCCAGATACTGTATAACAGGATTGTGGCCCTTTCACTGCTAAATGTTTTCTGATCGGGCCCCTCTGGAGAGCCCTGGTACTCCATTTTAAAAACATTTTTTGCCACGTTTGACAGTTAGATGTACTTTCTAGTATCACAATACATCATAACCCAGAGTTACTTTGCATTTCTGGAAAACTCAAATAAATCTATATGAACAGCTCCTTTTATCCACAAAAAGGTTGTGTGTGATACAGAATACAGTAGGTGCAGTTTAACTTTGCACAGAACACTGAACGTATAATCTATATACCAGACCTGCAGTTGCTGTAATTCTCGGATATTGGCGTCACACTGCAGCTGCAAATCCCGCATCTGATTTTCATGTTTTTGATGCTGAGCTAATCTATCATTCTTTTGTCGCTTGTCTTCTTGAATTGCAAACTGAAATTAAAAACATTAGTGAAACATCTTAATTTTAAATATATGATCTGTCCCACCCCCCCTGCCGAGCGAAACGGTTACCTAAAACTATAGGGAACACTCGGTTGCAACGATTTCGAATTTAAATCTCTCAGAGATACATTGTTGCTGAAGCCCACCTTGCTCCAGCCACCAACTAAAGCAGGGGTGCGCAACTCCAGTCCTCAAGGGCCATCAATAGGTCAGGTTTTCAGGATATCCCTGCTTCAGCACCGGTGGCTCAAAGACTAAGCCACCTGTGCTGAAGCAGGGATATCCTGGAAACCTGACCTATTGGTGACCCTTGAGGACTGGAATTTCCCGCCCCTGAAGTAAAATCTGATGTCGCGTTCTGTTGGGGGACCAGAGGAAAGACCAATACGGAGGTGCCTCAGGAAAAAGGGTTTGCCCAGTTCTCTTCCAAGGGATCCCCCATATCAGCTAAAGGAAAAGAAAAACATTGGTGACTTTGGTGGAGGATTGCCGATTTGGCAGGAAATACATAAAATGCCATGTTTAATTAAGGACACTTGGCGAAATATGCAAAAACAACTGTATTTTGCAGAGAACCCCCCCTGCTATATTTAAAGAAATAAAAATGGTTAAAAACAAGACGACATTATCAAACTAAAGTAACAAATAAACGCTTCAATGCCAGGAGTACCTTGTGAGCACTGCCAGCCCAAGACCTTAATGGCAGAAAATGTGTCCATAAATGGTCAGACTAAAAGCAGCTCATGTTTATGAGCAAATTGCCCAATGGTTAAGTCACAGGTGAAAAAAGACAGCATAGGCCCAACTAAGCACTATCAGGGGTGTGCAAACCTCTGTTGCTGCGCCCCCTGCCTCCTCTGCCCCGGCGTTCACGCCCCTCCTTACCTTCCTGTCGGCATCATTTGACGCCGCGTTGCCATGTCAACGCATCATCTGAAGCCGGCTGAACCCCAGTAAGTTCAGTTGCAGACGCCCCAGCATTTAATTTAAATGCCTTGGGGAAGAGTGCGGGGCCTCTGCAACCGCCCCCCCCCCCCCCCAAAACCCTGCGCCCTCCTGCACTAACTGAATGACGTAGATCCTTGAGCAAAAATAATTCATGCCCAACAGACGTGAGCATCATTTTACCTGCTTAATCTTTTCTCTGTCCTGTTCCGGTGACCCAGAGGAATTAATCCTTAAGCTCTTTTTAAACATGGCCATACGAGTCTTTCCATCACTGCGCTGAATTTTAGGGAGCCGACTCCTCTCCTGAGTTTGTCTGTTCTTTAATTCTTCTATAAGTCGTTGATTATACCTCTGCATCTGCTCCATTTCCTAATACATACATGAATAGTGACATCTGTTATGTACAAAAGTTAATGAAACAAAATGCTAGTGTAAGTGAAAATAATTTAAAAAGCTATTACTTTATTTTAAAATGCTAATCTAGGTCCACACATTTTTTAATTTAGAAGATAGTGGATTAAAATCCTCGTTCCAAATAAAAGTAATTAAGTCTACAACACTTTATTTTCCCAAATGTTCAAATGTATTGTGCAAAGCACAGCAACTAGAGTGAATTTGATACGGACATATCAATGGAGTTTGTACCACATTTGTGTTAAACTTTTATTGAGGTCAATTTCAAACTTGAAGGTGTGAAAGAGCGATACAAGGCTCAGACGAGCATCATACAAGCAACACATCGTCACTCACCTTGTCATGTCTCTTCAATAGCTGGTGCCTTTGCATAAAGTACTGATCCTTGAGCTGTTGCTTTAGCAACTGGTGCTTTTCTTGAAGATGCCGCTCTTCTAGTTCCCAGATTGCAGCTTCTCGTGCTTAATAAGTTACAAAAAGAAAACCTGCTTTTTCAAACTGCACCTAATGGAATTTATATTTGTGGGTCTTTTTGCTTTGTTTAACAGATTTGACATTTTCCCGTTTAGAAGCTATATCATCTCGATACAGGTCACACCGGAGAACTGAAACGTTGATCTCTCCGTAATTAATCAATCACTTACCTTTGAAGACTTGCCAGTGCCCCTTTTACCTTTTCAGGGATATTGTGAGATATTTTTATATATATTATTATAAAATACATTTTTCTTGCATGAATATCTATAATGCTTATTGTTCTATACCCCATTCTTTCCACATGAACACCAATATAATCCCCGGGTACATATGGATAAAACAGAAAGAAACAAAAGTGCAGATCTGTCAGGCAATATAAAGTGAATTGCTATGCCATTTCAATATTGCATGCCTTGGTGCATATGTTGGATCTTCTGTGCTGCGAGAACTCAAAGATCTCCAATCAAAGAAAAAAGACGACAAACAGGCATAGTACAATACCGGTCTATGTGATTAAAATGTTATTAAAAAAAGGTGATGTAGGAAAACACACATTCACAAAAGGAATTTTGTATGTAGACCACCAATCTGGGTCAGAGATAAAACACTGTTGCTACACTTCCAGTGGGTGTCAACGCTCGCTGATTCTCGTGACATCACTTCCGTATCGTTCCATCACTCAGGGAGTGTGGGAGTTTTCCTCAGGCTCCACATTTAGTGTCCACAGTGCATGCAGAAAAGAAACCCTACACATTTCAGGGCGTCTGTTATATTTGCAATCACATAATAATAATAATAATAGCATGTTCTTGTATGGCGCTGCTAGTTTTACATAGCGCTTTACAGAGACATTTTGCAGGCTCAGGTCCCTGCACCATGGAGCTTACAATCTATGTGTTTGATGCCTGAGACACAGGGAGATAAAGTGACTTGCCCAAGGTCACAAGGAGCCGGCACGGGAATTGAACCTGCTTCAAACTCAGTGCCAGTCATTGTCTTTACTCACTGAGCCGCTCCTTCAACAGTATTGTACTATGCCTGTTTGTGGTCTTGTTGAAGTGAAACAGAGTTTATGGGAAAAAATCCTTACCTTGTAACGAAAAACCATAACGTGGGTGACGTCATGCTCCTAATAGGCGCGCTTGGCCGTCACGTGTACCGCTCGTGCAAAAACCCCCATTTGAGGCCGAATCATACGCAGAAGAACAGGTTGTGCGCCGTGCATGCGCAGAACCCAATAGTCGCAATACAGCAGATGCGGCTGTTGCTGTGCACGTGCGCAGAATCCCAGAATCAGCCGCCTGGACCCCTGCCAATCTCTCTGCTGCACAGGGGGGCCCCCTCTATACAGAGTCACCCACCCACACATTCAATCACCCACTCACTCACACACCCAGTCAGTCAGTTACCCAACCACCAAACACACACACACACACACACACACACACAGTCAGTCACCTACACACAGATACGCAGTCACGTACACAGATACGCAGTCACGTGCACACACATACAGTCACACGCACAAACACAAAAAGAATCACTCCCAAACACAAGGAATTCACAGTTAGTATAAATATAGAAGTGCAAATAGCTAAAACGGGGTGTGTGCAGAGCACGTGCGTTGTAAGTTAAACTTTTTTGTGTTTTGTCACTGAAATTGTGTTTTGATTTTTAATGAAAAAAAAACAGCACCATCACAAATACAATTTCTGTGACAAAACAGGGACAAAAGACAAAGAAGTTTCACTTAAAATGCACGTGCTCGGCACACAGGCGCGCACACACACACACACACTTTTTTTTTTCTTTGATGGGAGATTCTTGAGCTCTAGCAGTACAGAAGATCCAACATACTGTATGCACCAAGGCGAGTGCCAAAATGCTTGACACTTTCTCACAACACGTGAGTGGAATGAAATAGCCTAGCAATTCCCTTTATATTGCCTCACAGACCTGCACTGTATTTTCTTTCTTTCTGTTTTATCCAGATGTACCTGGGGACTATTTGCGCTCTGACATTTTTTTCTAAGATTGCATGTATATCTATACAGTATAAAGAGGACAAACGTTGATGTCCGTTATGTAATAAATCACTTCCTTTTCATCAAGTTCCTGGGGGTGCTTTGTCTATGAACTGGTTGAGATATATATATATATATATATATTACAAAGTATAAAACAAAGTTTGCTATAAAAGTGTCTTAATATCTAAACAAATAACGACTATTAGTATCGAATACTCTGAAAATGTAGAACATTTATATTATATACATATTGTACAGTACCAAAAAGCTCAGAGTAAATTGTCAGCACGGTGTAAGTATAAAATAATATCTGAATTAAGTAATCATCTCTTTTAGAACATCAACGGAAGTGCAACTAACTATACATCAGAAATTCTCATTGAAAATAGTGCTTTGTAAAATGCTAAACACAATGAGAAGAATAGCTGGGAGGTTAAATATAAAATAAAATAGTATACTCGTGCCATTTTCGTTGACTATACCTCGCATAAGCTGCTGTTTGTGATTCAAGCAGTCACGCTCAATGTCTGCCAGCTCAGTCTTTTGTTGATGGATAATCTTCTTCAAAGACCCATCCAACTCTTGCTGCTGCTTTTGCATAAATTCTTGTTCCTTTTAGAAAACCAAGAATTATTCAAACGAACGCACTAATAAAAGCACAACAGGAACTTTATACCCCAGAAATCACAAATATTTACCCATCCCCAAAAATCTAAAAATCAAAAGTACAGTATTAAGAACAGGTTAATAAACTACAACAACACATCACCTTCCCATTATAGTAGGTATACTGCTCAGTGCTTACAGAAAGGCCTTTCAATTAAGTACAGTTTAGTAGAAAATGTTATGTAATTTACAACAAAAGTAAAATTACTGAACTTTCTTCTGTAAAGAGAATTACCCTCAAAACATTGGAGTTAAAAAGCATTGGCTACAGAAAAATGATACGCAAAAAATACTCCCGAACAACTTTAGGGTCAGTAATAAAGTGTACAGTGAAGCATTGTTCTGCAATGACCATATATCATCTGACTGCAGCAAACACACACAACACAATTACAGCAAACACAAGAAAACGGGAGATCCTTCAGATACTGGTCTAAGGGCAAAAGTAGTAATTCAGGTAGCAGTGGATGAAACAAAAAGGACTAGAAGAGAAAGTATACATTTAACATGCAGTTACTAGCTGCCTTCTATTGAATTATTCTACAATAACCTTAAGGAACAGCTCCCCCTCCCACTGAGATACTTACTGGGAAAGGTGTCGCCGATATGTCCTGGTTATTTAAATCCCTCAAGGCTTACTATGGGCCCACGTGACGTGAGAGATTTAAACCTCCATTTTGTTTCCCCTGGAGAGATTAGTGCAGATGCTACCTTCCCCAGTAAGTATATCAGGAACCATGGGAACCTTGAAGCTGCAATTCATGCGCTTAAGCTCTGGGGACCCCTTGTGTCCCCTCAACAAAAGGGCGAGGGGCAAAAAATACAAAAACAAGGGGAACTGCACCTTTTAAAGAAGCAATCCGAGCCGTAAAAAAACAAACAAACAAAAAGAAACACACACAGGGTTGAAGCTTCAACCTGTTAATTTCCGCTCTGGGAACCCCTGCGTACAGAGATACCTCCAAAGGGGGTGCCGGTATCTCCTGCAGTTTAAAGCCCCCAGGTCACATGGGCCTATAGGAAGCCGCACCAGGTGACGTCACAGCTTCCTATTGGCCCGCAAGCTTCGAAAAGCAACCATATAGTTAACCATTTAGTGGCTACTGGCACCCACGACGGATGTAAGTACCTCCGGAAGCAGGGGGACCCCGGAGCTGTAATTAATGGGGTTCAGCTCCTGAGACCCCCAGCTTCAATCCTGTATTTGAAAAAAAATGGCTTGGATTGCCTCTTTAATCAATGCTCATCACAAAGCAGTGAAAAAAGCATTTACCGTTTCCTTTTCAAAAAAGGCTTTGCATCATAAATCAAATGGACACAGAGGGGGACAGGTATCAATGGTTGCAAACGGGCTGAGTGATGTTATGCTGACTGTGTCAATCTCATGTGGTGTGCCATTTGTGTGGATGTATGAAAGTCCTGTGTGTCAATTTTGCTCAATTTGCACCAGCTGGCCCCTTAGGGAGTATTTTTTTTGGGGGGGGGGGGGGGGGGGGGGGAGAATATAGGGCAGTAATTGTTCATATTGTTATTATTAGATGCATCAAAGTGTCAATCAGTAAATGGTAAGGTTTCCTCTCTTGCATTATTTGCAGTCGACATGCAGTAAACTCTTAATTTCAAAGATCTGTATTAGATGAAAGAAACTTAAAAAAAGAATAATAAGGTTTTATACAGTTGAGCCCATCACAATTGATACGTATCCTCCTTAGATTTCTCCTACGAGAAAATAAATATGCATGCTGATTTTCTAGTGGATGCACAAATGAATTAAATACGAATAAAACACAAATCTATTATATTGTTACGCTTGAGTATGAAAAAAAAATGTATAAGGTTTGGAGAATTAAAAAGAACAGAATTGAACATAAAATGCATTCCACAGCAGGAGGTCTATTCACGGGAAATATCAAACAAACTTGAATTAAGGCTGTGCACCCATGTTAGCATACTACCCTGTACAGTACTGCTAAATTATGCAACGGGTACTGTGAGTATTCAGCTCTCACTGCCTCTAATGCAGCAGCGCTCAGTTTAGAGTTTACCACTTGTAGCACCAGTCATGCCTGAATCATGATGGGTTTGCCATCCATATACACAACAAAACAGATTTAACTATGAAGCTCACTAAAATAAAAACAAGATGTTTTTCCAGAGTAACAGAGCTAATTAATCTGAAGCCAAATTATGTTTTTAGTACTTGATCCGCTCTCAATTATCATTTTAACTAGGCCACCCAAAAATATAATTAAAAAAAAAAAAAGAACAAAAAGTCCATAAATGGAGTTTTGGGAGTTAGGTAACTATCAGATGCAAGCAATTATTGACCCCAGTAAGGTTATTCAATCGATCGGTCATAAACATTTTAAGACAATCAATGCGACATTGGAACAGATAACCTTTCTGGCTTTAAGCGCCTTTTGTTTAATTAGCAGCAGCTATAAGCTCAGCCACAGTAGTAATCAACCATCTGGCGACACAATTAATGCACTTTGCATCTGTGCTGTAATTCACAATCTGCCATTATTGTACCTTGACACAATCTGTTTTACTAGTATATCCAACATGGCTTCCTTAGCTTGCTGTGAGACGTTTTGCATCGTCTATATACACAAGCTAGGTATCTGCCAACACAACCGTTGTGGAAAGGGCCAAAACAAAATGTTGTTTTTGTTTTTAAATTGCAAGAGTGTGTGAAATAGGTTGTATATCACACATTTCCAATGAATAGACCCCACAGCACAAACTATAGAAGAAAATATGTTATCCAATTACACACATGTGCTTAGTACATTAGATTTCTGTTTTTAACTTTAAAATTGCATAATTTCACACATAATTTAACTGTTCAATGTATAGACACATGTGAGATTGATTGTATAGCCACAACACACAACCAAATCTTCACACTTCAGGAGACTTACATCCTGCATCTGAGCGTTGAATAGTGTACATGAAGACAATTGAAAAGACTGAATCATAACCTGGGCAACACCCTGTGGGGAATACAAGGTGCCCCCAACATCAGCGGAGAAACAAAACGCTTCATTTCAAACTTCATTTATCATGTAACTTCACTTGTTTTCTGCTCTAAATATTTACTGATCCTTTATGTAATAAATGTATATTTTTCTATATTATTACAAGATCACCGTGAGTGCCTACACTTTTGTGATTCCAGTTACATACTGAACCCCTCTGGATTTCGTTGGCAACGTATACTACAGTACTACGAGTGCACCTACCAAAGGACACTAAATATTTATCCAAAATACATTCTAGAACATTTTACAACGAGCCCATATAATCATTTATATTTATAACAGCATTGATAGAGAGTCCTTATCCAGGGCACTGTACATTACTTAGTAAAACAAAGGTGTGGTTACATATAGATTTGAGTATAGCGTAATTGTTAAGATGTCTTTGTGGTGGGCAGGGGTGGGAACATTATGATCAGGCTATGTGTTGGGTGCATTGTGAGCTTGCTTGGTTGGTTTTGTTGGCAGGCAGGGGTTGGCGTCAGGTCTCTGGATTTAGTCTTATCGGTGGCATGGTGTTTGGTCTGACAGTGGGGACAGTGGAAGCGATTGGAGCTATAAATATAGTTAACAAGGACATTTGGCACTCCCATAAGGCAAAAAAAAGTAGGTGGTGCATGTCCCATAAGAATAATATAAATATAGGATACAACATAAATCCAGAAATCAAGAGACAGCACGCAACTTGTTGAAGTATAAAAGGTGTATCAAAAAGACCAACGTTTCGGTCCACGTTAAAGGGACCTTCCTCAGGGTTATGTATGAGACAAATGACCCACAACCCATATTATATACACACACACACAAGGTGCAAACAAATCACTACAAGTGATTGGTTTATTGGTTTCGGCAGGTCACCAATTACAAAAAAGCAGCAGACAGCAGCATCATACGAGGCTAAATGTCCATTATGTAACGGACATCAGTAAACAGAGGATGGTATCCATAACAACGCTGACATCATGAAGATGGCAGATCACCGTTACATAATGGACATTTAGCCTGTCATATGATGCTGCCGTCTGCTGCTTTTTTGCAATTGGTTTATTGGTTTGGGCAGGTCACCAATCACTTGTGATTTGTTTGCACCTTGGTGTGTGTGTGTGTATAATATTAGTTGTGAGTCATTTGTCTCATACATCACCCTGAGGAAGGTCCCTTTAACGTGAACCGAAACATTGGTCTTTTTGATGTACTATTTTTCACTAATACACCTTTTATACTTCAACAAGTTGTGTGCTGTCTCTTGATTTCCAGATTTATGCGGTATCGTGTGTGTGTGTGTGTGTGTACCGTATATTCCGGCGTATAAGACGACTTTTTAACCCTGGAAAATCTTCTCAAAAGTCGGGGGTCGTCTTATACGCCGGCAAAGTGCAGAGCAGAGCAGTGGCAGGGAGAAGATCCGTGCTGCTGTGTTTCCCTGTGCTTGCAGAGGGGGCGGGGCGTCCCTCTGCACACAGACACAAGCCCTCCTCTTCCTGGCTTTACTCCTCCAGTGCTCAGAAGCGTGGGGAGTCGAGCAAGCAGTACAGAGGTGTGTGTGTGTGTGTGTGTGTGTGTGTATAATGATGTGTGTGTGTGTGTGTATAATGATGTGTGTGTGTATAATGATGTGTGTGTGTGTGTGTATAATGATGTGTGTGTGTATAATGGTGTGTGTGTGTGTATATATATAGTGATGTGTGTGTATATAGTGATGTGTGTGTGTGTGTGTATATATATATATAGTGGTGTGTGTGTGTATGTATGTATAGTGATATATGTGTGTGTGTGTGTGTGTATATATATATATATATATATATATATATATATATATATATATATATATATGTATGTGTGTGTGTATGTATATATGTATAGTGGTGTATGTATTATGTATATATATGTGTGTGTATGTATATATATGTGTGTGTGTGTATATATGTATAGTGGTGTATGTATGTATGTATATATATATATATATGTATGTGTATATATATATATATATATATATTATGTATATATATATATAGTGGTGTGTGTGTGTGTATATATGTGTGTGTGTGTGTGTGTGTGTATATATGTGTGTGTGTGTGTGTGTGTGTGTGTGTGTGTATGTGTGTATGTGTGTGTGTGTGTGTGTGTGTGTGTGTGTGTGTGTGTGTGTGTGTGTTTATATATGTATAGTGATATGTGTATGTTTTGTGATTGAATGTGTGGTGTGATTGTGTGTGTGTGGGGGTCGCGAGGGGAAAGGAAGGGGGAGGGGAAGATGCGGGCGGCTAGGCTACCAACCAAATAAAAATTAAAAAAACATCCGATTTGATTTCAATATACTGTGCCGGCACATCCTATTCTAACTTTTGCCTGTCTTGCTCCGCGCATCATTATGGGCTGGCGCCGAACGTGGCCGTGCGCCAGCCCATAATGATGCGCGGAGCAAGACGGGCAAAAGTTAGAATAGGATGTGCCGGCACAGTACAGGCATACCCCGCATTAACGTACGCAATGGGACCGGAGCATGTATGTAAAGTGAAAATATACTTAAAGTGAAGCACTGCCTTTTTTTCACTTTACAATGCATGTACTGTACGGCAATCGTCATATACGTGTATAACTGATGTAAATAACGCATTTGTAACCAAAATAAATACAGTAGGCTTTATTAAAATAAAATCTTTAATGTCAGCTGATTTTTCTTATAAGTGCTGACAGATACAACATGGATGAATGCAAAATTATTTTAAAAATATGTAGGAAGGATGAAGGAGAGGGCATATCTTCTACTGTACAGTATTTTTACTGAAAGGGCATGAAGGTGAGGTGCATTTATTTGACTGACTGATATATTTTTGGGACTTTGATTTGTGACTTTGGTGAAAACAATACTGTACAGTGCAGTACAGTGTTTTACAATACTGTGCTTCCTTAGGCCGCGCGTATAGTGCCCGCGACCGGCGACCTCACCCATCCCCGCTAGCGAAAGTTATATTTCGCTTTGCGGCGGCGTCGCAGGCTCCCGGGCATTGGATTTGTTCAGGGGCTGTCACGTGAGGTGACAGCCCTTAAAAAATCAAATATTCCCGGCTTCCATAGTCCGCTCCGTCGCATTGCCGCTGTCGCGCTTACTATAAGCGCATGCGGCGGCGGCAGCAATGTGTTTGTTTTGGGGTGGAATCGCTGGCACTATACGCACGGCCTTACTCAGGTCCTTGATCAGCTTGGCTTACACGCACGCACTCCCTCAGTCACACAATCTCTCACGCACTCCCTCAGTCACACAATCTCTCACGCACTCTCACTCAGTCACGCACGCACTCTCACTCAGTCACGCACGCGCACACACTCAGTCAGTCACGCACACACACTCAGTCAGTCACGCACACACACACACTCAGTCAGTCATGCACACGCACATACTCAGTCAGTCACGCACACACACTCAGTCAGTCACGCACACGCACGCACTCAGTCAGTCACGCACACACACTCAGTCAGTCACGCACACACACATACTCAGTCAGTCACACACACACTCAGTCAGTCACGCACACGCACTCAGTCAGTCACGCACACGCACTCAGTCAGTCACGCACACGCACTCAGTCAGTCACGCACACGCACTCAGTCAGTCACGCACACGCACTCAGTCAGTCACACACACACACTCAGTCAGTCATGCACACACGCACTCCCTCAGTCATGCACACACGCACTCCCTAAGTCCCACAATCTCTCACGCACTCTCACTCCGTCACGCACGCACACACAGTCAGTCACGCACACACACTCAGTCAGTCAGTCAGTCACGCACACACACACACTCAGTCAGTCAGTCACGCACACACACTCAGTCACACACTCAGTCACTCATGCACACACACTCAGTCAGTCACGCACGCACACATAGTCAGTCACGCACACACACTCAGTCACGCACACACACTCAGTCACGCACACACACTCAGTCACGCACACGCACACACTCAGTCAGTCACGCACACACTCAGTCTGTCACGCACAAACACTGTCACGCACACACACTGTCACGCACACACACTGTCACGCACACACTGTCACGCACACACACTGTCACGCACACACACTGTCACGCACACACACACACTCAGACACGCACACACACTCAGACACGCACACACACACTCAGACACACACACACTCTCAGACACGCACACACACTCATACACACACACTCAGACACACACACTCAGACACACACACACTCAGACACACACACTCTCAGACACACAGACACACAGACACACACACACACACACACACACACACACACACACACACAGACACACACACAAACACACACACACACACACACACACACACACACACTGAGAGACACACACACATTGAGAGACACACACTGAGAGACACACAGACACACACACACACACACACACACACACACACACACTGAGAAAGACACACACTCAGACAGCCACACACACACACTCAGACACACACACACACACACACACACACACACAGACACACACACACACACTCAGACACACACAGACACACACACACTCAGACAGACACACACACACAGACACACACACACACACACACACACACACACACACACACACACACAGACACACACACACACACACACACACACAGACACACACACACACACACTCAGACACAGACACACACAAGCACAGAATTTCAGTAGAAGAGGACCTCCTCCTCCCCCGTAGCCCGTAACTCACATGCAAAGTTCCGTTCTACAGCAGCAGCAGCAGCAGGCTAGATCGAGATCTGAGGAGGGAGGGGCAGGAGGAAGGAGGGAGGAGGAGAGCAGGAGGGAGGAGAGTGGAGGGAGAAGAGCCAGGAGCTGCAGTGCGGGCGGAATCACTGCTATAGCTGCTGATTGATTGCTGCCCGATCTACCCGTTCCCCCTGCCACCTGGCCCCGTTCCCACTGCCACCTGGCCCCGTTCCCCCTTACCTACACTCCCGCTCAGTTAGGGACCACAGTGAAGGAGGTTGCAGTATTGATGA
The DNA here is from genome assembly GCF_040206685.1 of Ascaphus truei. Lineage (NCBI taxonomy): Eukaryota > Metazoa > Chordata > Amphibia > Anura > Ascaphidae > Ascaphus > Ascaphus truei. Next base: position 70,845,591 of record NC_134490.1, on the reverse strand, counting down.
GAGGTGCGCATGCACGCACCCCGCCCCCTGGTGTCCGTAGTCGCGAAGCATGCGTACGTACACAGGGGTATGGTGTAACTAAAAATAAATGTACGTACTTGCGAGTGTACGTAAAGTGGGTGTACGTAAAGCGGGGTATGCCTGTATATATAAATGAAATCTGATGTTTTTTTAATTTTTATTTGGTTGGTGTGTGCGTTGGAAGAGGGGTAGTCTTATACGGCGAGTATATCCCAAACACTATATTTTAACTGGAAAAGTTGGGGGGTCGTCTTATACGCCCAGTCGTCTTATACGCCGGAATATACGGTATATACATACATACATACATTCCCAATATCACAAATTTCTGGAGTGTTTCTTTGGTTAGCAATGAGCAGTTATCAGAAGCAATTTACTGTAGATTATAAATTAAACAGAATTTAAAAAAAAAAACAACAACATTCTAAAATTGAAAAACGACTGTATAGTACAATAGCTATAAATATTGTTGAAATTATTTAACAAAATAGTAGAAAGGTTAGAGAAAGTATGAATGTTCATGTAACTGTGACTAATAATGTGCTTAGTGGGACAGGCATTTTGTACAGCAACAGAAACCGTATTATTAAAAAACCTTGCAATAAGCAGCATCTCATCCTTCTGGGACTTATTAACAAAAGAATGTGAACACTAATACTTACAGTAACATCTGTGTTTCATTTACCAATTAAAACTATGCACAAAATATATCTCAAGACACATTTCTGCACAACATACTTACCGCCTGCTTGTTAGGAAAAGAGTCCAAAATTCTTCCTAAAATGTTGTACATTTATGTTTTAACCCCAAAAAATCAAACATTTAAAATCAAAAAGTATGAATTCAGTTTTGTCAGATTAATTGCACACTTCTAAATGGATAGATTTACAAAAAAATAAAAATAAATGTTAGCGTGGGCTTCAAACTGTTGATCAAGAAGTCTATGATGAAAAACGTTGTAAATGATCTGGGATCAACTCTAGGGTTAGCTGTACATCATACTGTATGTTAGTTGACAGACGGCTTTTATTGATCGCTCAAGAAAACGGGAAACCACTGCGACTGCAGTTACCTGAGCATGCTGGCTTTGTGCAAGCTCCTCTTTCCTGCGTTTCATGAGCTCTTTTCTCAGCTCTTTTGGTGCTGTCTCCACTTCAGTTATTACCTACAGTATAAGCATGCAGAAGGTGGGGGGAAATCCCTTTTTGTCCACAGAGCAAGCACTTGTATAGCAAGCATGTCACCCAGAGTAAGCAATGCCTCCACGTCACAGATCCCTGCAGTGTGCATCTCTATGTATTAGTCAGCAAGCGGGGGAAAGAATGCAGGGTTTTTTAGGCACCGTATGGAAATAACATGTGTTGTTAGGCCAGATGATAAAGGAATATCTTTTAGATTTTTGCTCAAACTATTTTTACATGCAGAAACATGAAAACAGGGAAATGTGTAATACTTAGGCTATGTTTTATGATAAACACATTGGGGTTTATGCATGTACTGTATAATGCAAAAGTAGGGGAATTTGGGGGAAAAAACGAAAAAATCCTATTGATTCAATTGGATTTTATTTTTTTTATAAACATGCTGCATTTTTTATTTGTATTGATACATATGCCTCTTTAAGTCAGAATTGTTTAGAATGTTTGGCAGCTGTAAAGCACCAGTACTATAAACGCACCAGTACTATAAACGCACCAGTACTATAAACGCACCAGTACTATAAACGCACCAGTACTATAAACGCACCAGTACTATAAACGCACCAGTACTATAAACGTACCAGTACTATAAACGCACCAGTACTATAAACGCACCAGTACTATAAACGCACCAGTACTAAAGAACTTGTGGTAATAGAGAAAAAGCATCACTTTACCAATACATTCACTACCATATCTCCATCGTTCATTTAGTTTTGTAGCCTTACAATAGGCTGAAAATATTTAGAAATTTAGGCGACAAATACTAGAAGTGGCGGTCTGCAAATCTTTTGTAATACTGGACAGACGCTTTAAGCAATACCACTTAAATGGGGTAGGTTTGATGTGTTTAGGTTGCAAGCTGAAGTTCTGCACTATTTAGAATGTATTTGGGATTTGGGGGGCGGGTGGAGGCTGCAAGGAAATAGAAAAGTGTTATGCAAAGCTTTAATGCCAAGAGAAATCTATCCCTCCTTTTTACCTTACAGAAGGAACCGTTAAGAGTCTGCATCAGTTGGTACCTCAAAGTGCTTGATACATCTTTGTACACAAAGTTTAACGAGCAATGATGAAGTTCATTGCAAAGATAAAATACTTTTAGCTGTTACTTGATGAAGTTCTGCTTGTCAGATTATATAAAAAAGCAGATCTTCTGTATTATTAATGTTACCATGTAGATATTAAAATCAATACCAACAATGATATTATGTGAAGTTTGAAGACCTATTATTTTTTCAGTCTCTACATTTGGTAATACACATATCTCATATGTTAAACTTGTGCACCAAGAACATACGGTTGTTAAACTGAACACCAAAAGAAAAAACTCCAACACCTTTGTAAAAGTTTTCCAAGGCAAAAGGTAAATATAATGAAAATGAACACCATTGTCCATAAGACCCAGCCACCAGGTAAGTGAAAGACTCAAAACATATTGAGCAGTGAAGGAGAAAGGAAAAAAACAAAAACATTTCAATACAAACAATCTTTCATGTAAAAAAACAAAACTTTTTTGCACATACAGTAGTCATTTGGCACCAGATACAGCAAATAAAATTATAACTTGTGGGCAGTGTCACATGTCTCAGACAGGTCTGGAACCCTGCTTTCCCCATTATCTCTTAGCATACAGGGATTCTGAGAAATGACATGCAAATGAGCACACACGGTCACCTTTTGCTTCAAATCCATTTTAACATGGACCCCCTATAAGCTTATGCCTGCTGCATTACACAGATTTTGAGCACAGCCTGAATTTGAGAATTGCATAGCCAGTAAACCTATTCACAGACAGCTATTTCAACCTTATCTCATCAGTGTGAGGCTGGTTATACTGGCTTTGCAATTTGAAGCTGTGATTTCAACTTCACATTAAAGCTGCAGTTCAGTATTTTTTTTTTTTTTTTTTTAATTTTTTTTTTAACTTCAATAGTTTCATGTGGGCAATCTCTAATTACCTAAAGAACTGTGTAGCTGTCAGTCAATTCGTTCTCCATGTATTGATAGGTCGAAATTTGGTGACATAACTAGAGCTGGCATATGTTTTTCTTCTGCTTCTGTCACTCAGTGGAAGCTCATGAATATTCATGAGCACTCCTGTACTGACATGTGCTAGAGGGAGGGCAGGGCTGACAAAGGGGTGTGCCAGGGCTTGTGACAGGACATGAAGGGGCAGTGCCTTAGCAAATGGCTGTTAAAATAGAATACAAGAAAATTGGTCTTTCAAAGTTGTTTTTTTAAAAACAGAAAATGCTAAAAGTATTTTTTCTTACTACAGAACTGATTTATTAAAAAAACACACATGCAGGATATTGACTGAACTGCAGCTTTAAAGACGTTCGACAAAGCCACCTGTGCTCTGTGCTGTAGCAGGGAAACCAGACCTATTGGTGGCCCTTGAGGACTGGAGTTGCCCACCCGTTTTAGAAGCTTACTTGAAACTTTGCTTAATTACACATGGCTTGTAAATGAACACTGATTTTTTCCCCCTCAATTGGAAATGCAGTTGTCTTGGGTCTGCTCCGACATAACTTTCTTGGACTCTGTGACAAAAGCTTCACTCAAAGCTTGCTTTCAGAAAAATATATATTCCTCAATTAACATTTCAGTGGTCTATTCTTTGTCACTTTATATCAAAACATACTGGACACCTAACAAGCTCCTATTGAACCCCCAAAATAACCACAACATATATATAAGCATATGAGTGTCACAGAGGAGTGCTACTGAGCATGGCAATATACATTTAAAACCAGAGACAGAACATCAAACACAGACAGAGCTCAGTGCACATCCAGTGAAACTCATACACGGTACAGTGCCTAAATATATATGTATAAATATCTATTAAATAAAATGGTCTTTTTGGCTCAATCCATTGCATTATGGTTGTGACAAATCTATTACAGAGTGCTTTTCCTGGTAATGTACAGGTTAATAAAAGCTTCAATCAGACTTAGAACTTTGCAACTAATATTGACAGATTTATTATAAATCATTCTTCCTGGTATTGCACAGGTTATTAAGAATTTATATTAGCGTTAGGGACCCCTGGAAATGTGGTCTGCCGTGCAGTGGCTCATGGGCTTACAACAATTTTGGCCAAAAATGTTAAACTAAAAGACCATTTTATTTCAAAGATATTTATACATATATATTTAGGCACTGTACCGTGTATGAGTTTCACTGGATGTGCACTGAGCTTTTTCACTTTATATTAATACAGAGCAAACCCAGCAAAACTTGAGTGACTGGTCTTTTTCCACAATTTGTTTATGTGGCAGAGGTCTCATTTAGTTGGTGGCTCTTGAAAAAGGCTCAGTTGGGCCCGAAACGCAGAGTAATAAATATTCATGTATTTGGAACAAAGGAATGCTTGTTGTGTTGATTTATACATAATACCTAAACAGCAGTGGCACCTTTCCAGCTCCCTGGTCTATTACTAATAATTGTGTGCCCTGATCTGTAACATAGAGTTGCAGCTCAACCCCGCTATAGCGCGATCCGCTACAACGTGAATCCGTATATAACGCGGTCTGAGCACGGCTCCTGAGATTTGAAAACCTCAATTTTGCTGCGATAGGACTTACAGGCATCTAGATCTCTCTCCTCTTTGCTGTCAGCTCTCTCCTCACTTCATAGGGCTGTGTCCATGTTATTTTATTTTTATTATATTGTATAATTTATAAATTATTATTTTATTTTTTTAAGATTTATAAATTATACCATATCATACAGGACTCAAACCCAGGACCTTTCATATGCTAGCTAGATATAACTTTATTTAATTCCTATGACGTGAGCACTTGCCAAAATATGCCAATATTGGCTTTAGGTATATAAAAAAAAATCCGTGCCTCAGGTCTTTGGGCAGCGATTTACGTGCAGGGTTACTGAACTACACACACAATTAGGCAATGAAAAACGTCCACACAGAAAAAAATAAATAAAACATATTTGTACCTGCTCAATAACAAACGTGTGAAGAATGGTGCTAACCAATTATACAATAAAAGAAATTCAATGAAAGAAAAAAGTACCGTATTAAGTAAAATACAGAAAGAGTAATTTAACGATAATTCTTGAAACATGGAATTCTAGGAAGAATATAGCAAATAGAAAATATCACTTGTGAGCACATTCATGCGTCTCAAGACAGATATGCAACCCTGCCTTTCCCCATTCTCTCTTAGCCTGGGTTTAAGAAGTGCATAACCAGTAAACCTACTCACAGACAGCTGTTTTTCCCTTGTGGGTCTCATCAGTGTGAGGCTTGTTATACAGACTTTGCAATATGAAGCTGGAATAGAATATGGCATTTCTATTGACAAGAAGTGACAGTGAAGTCAGAATATTACAACCTGAGTTGCAGTTACTCAATGCTCATTTGAAGGAAGCATTAAATTGACAAAGGAATGTGTATGGAGAAAGTGACTGATATAAGTCTGTACTCTAATCAATGCAAACTGTGTAAATAGAGCAGAAAGATTAAATGTGGTCTTGCACCTCGTGAAAATGGAAAGGTGCCACAGAATGGATAGTATAGAATAACAGTAAGAAATCATAAAATTGTGAACAAAATAAGAACCAAATTATCCAAAAGGAATGCAAAAATATTATACAAAAAGTCACATTAGGATAAGTGTAACAAACATTATTTAGTGTTTGTTTCAGACAAGTTATCATAATTCTCTTCCCATAACGCCAATTAAAACCTTACCTCTTTCTTCCGATTCTTTAACACATTCTGGAACTTAGCATGCTCTTTCTCCTGTTCTCCTTTTATGCGTTTAGCTTCATCTCTTAAGCGGGTCGTATGCTCTTGTTCTAAACGTTCAATCGTTTGTTTCTGCTGTTTTTCCAGATTTTCAATGTCTTGATCATACTGACGTTTTTTGCTCTTTAGGAATAAAAACCATTATAAGTTTTTTTTTGGCTAATATTTTTTACTTGCCCTTTTACGCTGTATTTTCTTTAAAACAAGCCAAAACGCCAAATTAAAACCCGATCAAGAAACGGAGTTTGCAATACTATGTGCTGATCAGTGGCATAGCTATACATTAGGACATGTGTTCTAAACTCCAGTCCTCAAGACCCCTCAAACAGATCAGGTTTTCAGGCTCTCAGATTCAGCACAGGTGGCTCAATCAGTGGCACAGTCTTTGACTGAGCCACCTGTGCTGAAGCTGGGATATCCTTAAAACCTGACCTGTTTGGTGGGGGGGGGGGGGGGGGGAAAGGTTGGGGGTGGGGGGATCTTAAGGATTGGAGTTGAGAACCCTTACATTAAGAGACTTGTTCAAGGCATCATTTTTCTTGTTCATTGGTCATCTGTCTATGTTGGTCTTTTACCTTATTCATCTTTCCAAAACATTTTCTGTACCCTTGCATTTTTGTTGCCGAGTACATGAGATTTAGATTTTCATGCATTATAAAACTTCTGCTTAGTGTTGCTCTTCAGCACCATAGAGATTAAATATTATCGGGACTATTTGGGGAGAGCCGAGAGAATAGGAGATACTTCGATACTGACTACCTTCTATTTAGTGGCCATCAACATCGCAACGTTTAAATTATTATAATGATTTCCAAACACAACGTGCATTATGTAAATAGTTATTTACCAAAAAAAAAAAAAAAAGATTTTATTTTGTATAATGTAAGTGCTCAAGGAAGGCAGAGAGAAATCACCGTCATTTCCTGTTCAAACCGCCTGAAGATCTGGTCTCTTTGTTGCAGCAATTTATTACTAAGAATCTGTTGAGCTCTCTGCTCTTCTTTCTGCAGAAGCCGGAGTTCTCGCAGTTCTTGACGTCTTGATAAAAAAAAAAATATATATATATATATATTTAGTCATTGGTTACAACTTCAGAGGTTTAGGATCTTACAGTTGAGAATCCATTTTACATTTGAGCGAGTATAACTCATTTATGGGAGTGTCTAAGCCATTTCCCCTGAAAAAGAAACATTTGAAATACTTGAAACATACCGAAGAAATCGCATCTCCTCGCTCTTGTGGTCATTATCCGTAACTATTTTTGAAGTTGTGACGCTCACTTCTACCCCATCGACAACAAACTTGCGAGTTTTTTTCAAGGTTTTCTTCTGTCGTCTGGTTTCCTAAACAATATATACACAATAAAAACATGAACCGTTGTCTTATACAGTATGTATTGTAAGGAACATTTTCATTTTAACACTATCAAAAATTGCCATGATACTCTTATTGCGATTATGCTATAGTTTCCCATGTAAGGACTATGCTAAAAAAGAATTGTTACTGTAAATTCAACATTTCCTTTATTATATATTTTTTTAAGTTTTAAGCTTCATTTTTCTGTTTCATAAATGTGTCTTGCTTTATAAAAAAAATATATATCGTTTATTGCACACCAGGGTGTCACAACATCCTGACAATCAGTAAATTCTATTGTAATATTATTCCCCAAGATCAACTAAAAAAAAGTGATCCCTGCTCAGCAACCATTGTTATAGAGAGATGGATGGGGAGATGCAACAGGGAATAGAGTATGAGAGAAACAGAATCCCTAAGAGAGGGGAAAAATAAGTTCCTTATACTGCACTCAAAACCCCAGTCACACAATACTGTACATACCCTTCAATAATATAACATTACTAAAAAAAAAATTTTCAAGTGCTTATGGATGTGTAATTTGTCAAAGTGTAAATCCCAGGGTAATCAGACAGAGGGAAGGAGAGCTCATAAAAAAGGATCAATAGAGCCTTTCCATATAGTTAATATGGGATTGCAAATAGCAGAAGAGTGTCTGGTTCCCATTTAGACCTCGGACACACTTACCGCTGGCATGCTGAGGCGCGCTGAGGCTCAGGGAAAGCGGGTGCTTTCCCTGGCCTTGCGGTTTCTTACCGCAAGCGCTCTGAGCAGCCGTCAGGGGGCGGTCCGGGGGCGGGCGCGTCACTGGCCGGGGGCGAGCCAGTGACGTCATGGAGCTGGTTCGCCCTCATTGGGCGAACCGCTCACGTGACCGGCCTGTCTCGCCGGCAAGCGGGGGAATTTTAAATTCCCCTAAGACCTGCGCTTTAGCAGGGGCTCGCTTACACAAGCGTGCGGAAGCGTAAGTCTTAGCAAAATTTTAGCGCTTGCCGGAGCGTAGGGCTGGTCACGTGAGCGGTTCGCCCAATGAGTGCGAACCAGCTCTGTGACGTCACTGGCCTGCCCCCCGACGGCGCGCGGTCTAAGGCCAGGGAAAGCACCCGCTTTCCCTCAGCCTCCGCGCGCAATCAGTAACCATGAACGCAGCCTAAGAATAATAACTTTACTTCATATCGCGCTTTTCTCCCAGTGGGACTCAAAGCGCTTCACATGTACAATATAGTGCGCAGGAGGCAGCACATGGATTTGTTAGAGAGAGTCCCTGCCCAGGTGAGCTTACAATCTATGATTTTGGCGCCTGAGGCACAGGGAGATAAAGTGACTTACCCAAAGTCACAAGGAGCCGACACCGGGAATTGAACCAGGTTCCCCTGATTCAAAGTCAGTGTGATCCTTTACAGTCAGTGTCTTTACCCACTAAGCCACTCCACACTAAATAACAATAAATTAAATCCCCACTACACCCTTAAATCTCATTGTAACAATAACTCCAACTTCAGCGGTTATTGCTTAGTACAACGCTTGGTCAGTTGCTTTCTAGCTGTTGCCAAGGGTTTGGAAAATAGTAGTTGTATGCTTACCTGTAAAGATATTGATCCAGACTCTTTGCTTTTGGTCATGAAGCTGGATATTGACAAGTTCAAATCAATGCTCCCACTATCAGCTGTAGAACCCGTAACAGAATCTGTATCATTTTCCTTTGGAATTTCAGGTTTGGCTGGCTGGGTGGTTTCAGCTTCACTTGTTGAACTAGTTTTATCTTTTTCTTCACTTTCAGCAGAGATAACACTGATACTGGGTACACTAGGCTGAAGTTCGGGCTTTGCTTCGATAGTTGCTTCAGTGGACGCACAAGTATTTATTGCATGATCCTGAGATGGAGTTTGTACAGTCTCTTTATCTGGCTGGGAAACTGTAGATGTATTTTCACTCTGAGCATCGTTAATAGAATCATGAGGCATATGGACTTCATCTTCTGTTTGCTTATGTTCTGTCTCATCAGGTTTAGTTTCTGGAACAGTTTCTTCAGGTTTGATAATGATATCTATTTGACCTACACTTTCTGATTTTTGGTTGTCCTCACCTACCGAAGCAGTGCTTGTAACTGGCGTTTCTTTACTCATCTCAGATGCTATACTACCTTCATCTGCTCCAAGCTTCATGCTGGTATCTTCTTTAGAAGATATTCCAATATTGTCAATTATTTCTTGAGCACCCTCCCCCAGCTCTTTACTCTTGGCTACAGAGTCAGACCTTTCCGCGACTGTTCCTACAGTTGTATCATTTTCTTCTAAATGTTTTATTTCTGCATCTCCTTTCTGC